>NW_025110582.1:0-77836 GCF_011392965.1 Frieseomelitta varia | reverse complement strand
CTTTCTTTTTTTTTTTTTTTTTTTACCAGCGTGGTCACTGCCACCGTGAAGATTCGTACGGTTCTCTGACTCTTATATTGCCGACCTTTGTTTATCATCGAGGCGCGTATAATTGGCTAATAGTTTGCGCCGCTTGGCGAAAAAAAAAAAAAAAAAAACAACGCGAAGGGAATCTTTTTGTTAGAAAGCGAATACTTTTCCATTTTACGCGTTTAGAAGTTGCACGTGAACTTTCAAGTGATAAATTTGCGTTTTCAAAGCTTCTCCCATTTCTCAACTGACACTACCGTGTAAGACTGAAGAACAGATTTTTTACGATTAACAATTGCTTTACCAACTAACAGAGAGAATTTTTAAATTCTTAATATTGCGTAAATTCTTAAGTGTAATCAGTATTTCGATTTGGACAATTTATTTTCGTATGTTATGCTTTAAAATGCATTTTAAATAACAAGCAACATGTCGGAGTATCATCTTCCTAAAACGTCGTCGAACATTTTACAACTTTCGTGCCATTATTAAATCCTGCAAAACATCGCGAATCCCCATCTAATCTCCGAACGTTCGTCCGAGGGAAATCGAATCAAACCGGCCGAATATTCGCGCGTGGCAACACGGTTGAGCAAATAATCCGCGGTGCAAACTTCAGGAATCACCGGATCGAATGAAAACACAATGAAAACACTGTTCGTTCTATCTCCCGTTTCTCTCTCTCTCGTCGCTCGCCGTTCACCAGCGCCGTTCTCGATTTTTCACATGGAAACCGGGCCTCGACGCGGCCGCGTTTAACAAGATCGAGAATAAATACTGCGCGACGTAAGGCAGAGGATGCAGCAATGCGGGAGAGCAGGTGGCGCAAAATCGATGGCACCGGCCGCAGGCCACCGGCCAATTATCCTCGGCAACTCGCGCGTCCTCCAAGGGCGCGTAACTGCATTCGCGCACGTTTCACCGAGAACACTTTGGAGCTTCTGCAACCGGTTCGGGTTTAGAAGAACCGATCCAGTTGTTGGGAAGATGAGAAAAAGGATGGACAGCGAGAAGCCGCTGATTAACTGGCCCAGCAGATGTTCGCGCATTTTTCGGGAAATTTATGCGCAACGAATGTAAAAGTATAGATTTGTATTTTAATAGAACGACGATTTCTGTTTCACAAGCTCCGACAAATGAACGAATACGCCTTTATGCTTATAATGTCTCGCTGTTCTCGTTCTAGCGAAAAAAAGACACTTTGCTAAAATGAAGAAGAAAGAAGATACACAGACACTTGTCGCGTAATAAGCTGCAAGAGTTTATCTTCGTTTATCATAAATTTTTTATTCAACGTCTTTCGTTTTTATCGCCATCTTCCCACCTCACAGATACAAAGATGTAGAAAGTAATTCGCTCAAGACGCGTACAATCGTTAGAATTTCTCAGGCGCTAATATCGATCTGGTTTCGTTCAACGGATACTTGGACAAGAAATTCGAGGTTCCCAGCTACGGGCTCTGTGAAGTATCCAACGGTGTTTTACGACCGCGTCTGGCGTTCGTTGGGCATAAAAATCAAAGACAGCGCATCTGCGCCGGGGAACTCTCGTTAATTCGTATATCTCCAGTCATTTTTTACGATTCGATTTTACAAGAGGGAACGTCTCATCGACACGTCCCTATCCCCGATGATTCGCACAATCGCTCCGACCCAGTTTGTTTATCCACTTCATCATGCTCTCGCGAGATTGGGACACACACCGTGGGTATCAGGGAAAATTCGGTGCCAGCCAAGTTATTCGCGTTAAAGTCGAACGGCGTAATTTCGAACTTTACGACGCCTCGTTCCAGTTTTTTTCTTTTCTTTTTTTTTTTTTCTTGGTTCACGCCGTATGCATTCGCGCAGAATTGAAAATTGCAGATGTAATTAATTCGTAAAGATAAAAAGTCTTGAAGAAATCAAGATGATATATAAAATATTTAACGTAGACTCTACTTTTTAGAAATCAATCACACCGCGAATAACTTTCAATGCTCAAAATTTATGTATGTTTAAGTGACAAATGCATCTTGAATTTTCAATTTATACGTATGTGACTTCAATGTGTCACTCCATGCATAACAAATTACACTGACTAATCTTCCACGAAAATACCGTTCAATTCGTCACAAATACGTGAGAGCATGTTAAAACTCGAAGCATTAGAATAACCGGCGAGTCACGTTCTTTCACGATACACGATTTCACGTGCAGTGCACATTCGTCCAGTGCGCTGATGACATTTACAGAATATCTCAACAGTTAAGACGGCCTTCCACAAGATTCTAGGCGTCACAGCATAAAGTTCCACGAATCGTGAATAAATGTAAGAATCAAAAGTCCCCTTATCCTAAAGTTTTCGCCTTGGTTAAAAAAAACCTATGTTCAACGTTAATTTACATTAAATATTGTTGATCCTATTGGGAATTCAATCTGGAAAAAGTTCCGCTCACGTTCGAGGAGATTAAAAGTCAACTTCGATCCAACATTAATTCTTCTCTTCGTCGAGAAACTGAATTTGGAAATTTCAGGGAAAAATTATAAATCTGGAAAAAATTCCGCTCGTATTCGAAACGATGAAAAATCAACATATCCAAAATTAATTCGTCTTTTCGTTCGAGGATCAAACAAAAAAAAAAAGAGAAACGTAAATTCGTCGGAGCCAAAAGCGAGTATAAAAATGAATGTCCAAGGAGGGACAATGCGGCTGAGAGAAAAATGCACGAGAGATTCAAGAAAAACAGAAACGTCATCCGTATCTTGGACGAGTCGCCATGTATGGAACAAACGTTTGATGTTCGTCCGCTGACGGGTGTTTAGAGGAAATTATAGGTTTCTTGCGATGGCATCGTACGGCATTCACCTGGATGAGCGCACGACTGTGTAAGGCGTGCTTCGAATATCGATCTAGAGTCAACGGTCAGACAAGTACTGTTTCTAACTATCCGCTGTTCTTCGATGAACCGACGTATTCGATTTCTTGTCCCTGCTTTAATACTTCCAGAAAATATCTCCTCGTACTGATACGAACGTTCCTTCCAATGAATTCTCCAGGCTAGCCTCTTTACAAAACTTTTTCCCTCGTTTTATAGCTATACGAACGTACGTATTGCAGATCTCATTGAGAAACCGATCCTCGATACTATTCTACGGATGAGAATGTGTACGTTCACTTATTCGACAGCAATAAATATTATTCTTCAGTTGACAGAAATTCATCTCGTTCCTCCACCGTGTTGTGGCACGCTGCGCAATTGATTGAAACGGATAAATTTATTTCCACTTCTTACACGATTTTTAATACGACCGAATTAAACTTCAAAATGTATATTATAGACATCTGTGAAAAAATTACGACTTTTATTTAATATAACATAGATCCTCTATATTTTTCACTAAATTCATAATAAAGTACTTCTTTCAGTTTCGTTTAAATTCTGTTTTCTTAACTGTGTCAATAAAAGCAAAAATCCGCGATCCAGTGATTAATATAACAGCGAATTTCCTCGTCGTATCCATTTCACGGTATTTTTAAGAGGAAATTCCCGTAACTTTGAAAATGTAGTTGAACAAGGTAGTAGTTGGAGAATGATTCTTTCAGTAGTCTAATAATAACGAGATATCGATGTCCGACACACGAGTCGAATAAAAATTTCATCGGCGTGAGCGCGAGTTATGGATCGAGGCGATGCCTCGAACGGTGCTCGATTGTGTTTCTATATATTTATCGTAGAAATGTGCTAATACGCACGCTATGAACTTGCTACGAACGGGTTGTATAACTTTGTGCATATTTACTCGCGAGCTTTATTCAAATCGGTAAGTAGCAGCTGACAAAAGTTGCCGCAAGAAAAAGTTAGCACGAACTGCGTTACACGGTAGTTGCACGACCGGGTGATCGATCTTTCAGCGGCTCGTTATCGCTAATTAACCCTGCGTGCAAACATTTTGAACGTAACTTCGCCAAAGTCAAGAACAGAGGGGTGTATCGGTATTACTATAGATTTTACGTGTACATATATATATATTTTTTTTTATGGAAATAATTGAAGAAATTCTAGCGGAAAACTACTCTTGTCGACTGTACCTTTTGGGGAAAAAATGAAAGTGTACTGATAACTCCTTCTGCAAATTTTATGCGAACGTTTTAAATCGAATATTTCATACTGAATAACAAACACGTAACTAATTGAAGGAATTACTTATGTAAGACTAAAACGAGCATGCGTTTTGAACTATCATTTCTTATTGAAAAGAAGGTTGAAAAATACTTTTAATATATTGAATTTCTAGCTGCTCTGTTGAAATCTTTAAATCTTTTAATTCCTGAATTCTATCTTGTTAAATCTTATCTGTTGTTAAATCTTCAATGACATCAAATTTCAAGTAATACCCTTCTAAAACTTTCTTGATTAATTAGTTGGACTCTTTCTTGTCATACACCTTATATCTTTATATTCAATCCTTCAGAATAGTAAATCAGTGCTATGTCAGCACATGCTCATTTCATTCTAATACGATACTGCATATTAATTTCTTCTAATAAGTAATTAATATTATTTCAGAACATTCTACAATATACTCCAACAGTTGACAAAGTATGGTTCAGATTATATTAAGATTATGGTTAATTTGGGAATTCGTATATTTTTTACACTTTCGTCCCATTTTCGAGAAGAATCCGACCATCGTACGCCATGATCAGTCGGCTTTCTCTCGCGATGACTCTTTACATACGGCCGGTTCATATTTTATGCCGGGTGGAGCACGTGAACCCATGAACTGCCGGAAGGCTCGGCTGGCTGACAAACTGCGAAACGATTTTCGCGTTACGTCGTAAATTTCTGCTCGATCGCCGTGCTCCCCGTGTTCGTGTACGCGTGATCGATGGCCCCGCGGATACGGGAGAGAGGCACAATGCTCTCTCTGCTCGCTTGTTTTAACCCGCCATCGCTTTCATAAGGTTCCATGCGGTCGAGTCTGAGACTCGGATTAAAAAATAAACGCATGCCCTCTTCCGAACTCGACACCGTACGAATCGCCCGCGCATTCGTTTCCGAGTGTCTTTTCCTGACAACATTGATTGTCGATAATTAAATGAATCGATCTCAATCTTTGGAATATAACGATAGATCTGTTATTATTATTATTTAGGATTATTACGGATTATATTGGAATTTACAAAGACCAATACTGACGAATCTACAATTAATTTGTCTTTATTAATTATTTATTTTGTGTAATTTTGAGAATCTTTGGTTAAGAAATGACTTGATTGAACGAGTTAAGAGATTTCCCATCAAATTCGCGGCAGATGGGAACTACAGAGTAAAAATTTCTTTTCTCAATATAACAATATATTCTGGGCACAATGTCACAAAATGTCGCGAAAAGAAAAATTTATCTTCCCGAGCTGAAGTGTTGGAAATTCGATTGAAGCTTGTTCCGAAATTGTCAACAAAAAAATTCTATCATTTTTCTTCAACCAAACAAAATGTTGGAACAAAAATCAGCCAGTGGAGTTAAGAATGAAAATGGAAGGGAAAGGAACTAGAGGGAGTAGATGTAGGGTGAAACGAACAGTGGAAAGGTCGCAGCGCAACATGAAGTCGTACGTTATCGGTAACGCAATTTGTGGGACGCATAATGTTGCTTTTATGCGGTAGTACGCAATGCGTGAGCACGTTATGCGGCCAGCACCGTGATAAAGGCGTCTGTGCAGACAGATAAACGTTTGTCCCATCCTCCGTTAATTACCCGTTGCGTTATTTATCACGCGGGTTGTACGTATGACGCAAGGGTCGAAATGAATTTACGTCGAACAGTCCGATCGTTCGCTACGTTACTTTCGCGGTGTTCCTCATAACTGATGCGATCTATCGAGCACTGATTCTCGATTAATATTAACATTACTAGAACTCCCTTGTACAGATTACATATAGGTACATTGTTCATAAATATCTTCACGCCTAATGCAATTCGATTGGAACATCGATAATTTATACTATATTACGCTCGTTTTATGTGATAACCTGTCAGACTTCTATGAGCAGTCTGTATTGTATGATTTTTAGTGAATATGTATTTGTTATAAATGAATTGATGTATGTACAATGCATATGTATAATGTACAACAGTGTACCTGGTGTACAATAATTTTCTCATTTATTCAGAATTCGACTCAAATCTATTCTCCAGTATCTCAATCACACCTCTCAACACCTCATTCGCACAACCAAAAGATTTCAAACATTCTCTCCACGCATAACCAAACTCACACGCATTGCATTATGCATCTACTCATTCATTTTCTGACTCAATCGATCCACGATCATTATCAATATCACAGCAGACACATTCACTCAACTTTCTATTACTCCACACTAATCATTCACGCGTATTTTTTCATTTTTATTCGTTTATTTGTTTCGACTCGCGAAATTAGACGCATCACGTTACACGTCACGACGGCCATCTTGGATTGACGCATCCTGCCGAGTTAAAAGCGCGGGAAAGTTCCTTACGATCATCGGCGATAATTGCCGAAGTTTGTCGAGTAATTGGAAGCAATTATTAATCAGTCAAACAATTCAAATAATATGAATGAATTTTCCTTTTTATATTATTTTGCGTGATATTGATTACGATTAATCTGTTAGATTTCTATGAGTATTTCGAGAATATTTTATTCGATTTTTAGTGATCTCTTCTAAATGAACTAATGTAAATATGTACAATGTATATCTATAATTTACCTGGTGTAGAATAAGTTTCTCATTCATTCAGCATTCGACTCAAATTCATTCTCCAGTATCTCGATCACACCTCTCAAGACCTCATTCGCACAATCAAAAAATTTCAGACATTCTCTAAACGCATACCCAAACTCACACATTAAATCATGCATCTACTCATTCATTCTTCGACTCAATCGATTCACGATCATTGTCAATATGTCAGCATAAACATTCGCTCAATTCACTATCACACGAATCATTCACACGTATTTTTTTATTTCTATTCGTCCCGAATCGCGAAATAGACGCACTACGTTATTCATCGCGGCGGCCATCTTGGATTAACGCGTCCTGCCGAGTCAAAAGCGCGGGAAGCGCTCCTTACGATCATCGGCGATGATTGCCGAAGTTTGTCGAGTGAGTCGGAAGCAATAATTCGTACGCTAATCAGTCAAGCAATTAAAGTAATAAGAATGAATTTTCTTTTTATATTATTTTGCGTGATTAATCTGTTAGATTTGAATGAGTATTTTGAAAATATTTCATTCGATTTAGTGAATGTATCTCTTATAAATGAACAGATGTAAATATGTGTAATGTATATCTATAATTCATCTGGTGTAGAATAATTTTGTCATTCAATCAGAATTCGACTTGAATCCATTCTCCAGTATCTCAATCACACCTCTCAAGACCTCATTCGCACAACCAAAAGATTTCATACGTTCTCTCCACGCATACCCAAACTCACACATTAAATCATGCATCTACTCATTCATTCTCCGACTCAATCGATCCACGATCATTTTCAATATGTCAGCATAAACATTCGCACAATTCACTATCACACACGAATCATTCACACGTATTTTTTCATTTTTATTCGTCCCGAATCGCGAAATAGACGCACTACGTTCACGTCACGGCGGCCATCTTGGATTAACGCGTCCTGCCAAGTCAAAAGCGCGGGAAGCGCTCCTTACGATCATCGGCGATAATTGCCGAAGTTTGCCGAATCGGAAGCAACGATTCGCGCGTTATTTAAAGAAGAAAACTAGTCGTTAGGTGTCCATACCAATAAATTTTAATTAAAATAAATGGAGACAGCTGCTTGAAGTGAGCATTTCTCTCCTATAATTCTCAAAGATTGCATTAATTTTAATTCATGGAAATATTTCTAAGTAATAGATATTATTTTTATATAAATTATTGTTTCTCTCTACGTTTATTACTTTTCAAATTATTGTAATTTTATCAAAATTATAAACTCGTGAAAAGCATGTTAGAGGATCAATAAATTTGAAAACAACAATTACAATTTGGCCGAAAGCAAAACGGAGAAACTTATTCCATCAATAATGTGTAAAAATTTCAAGTTTCCTGTGGTTATCGATATTGATTAGAATTCAATGTTCATTTTATTGATAAACTATAAGTGTTTATACTTTAAAAAATGATTTTAAATTTACAAGACAGGCTGTGTTTATACTCTAAAAAATGATCTTAAATTTACAAGACAGGCTATTATTTATAATAATACGAATGAGTTCTTTCATAGAGACAATATTAAGGATTTTAATTATAGTTACTACACCGAGAAACACATATTAGTACATTACTTATAATGATGTTAATAGTATTGATGATATTGACAATATTGGGTACATAATGTACCCAATGGTGTTTACCATATCAATCAAATTGATATTGACTAATTTGGACTAAAATACTCTAAAATTAGTGTACTTACTAACTATATTACTTACTATCACATTATATATGAAATACATACTCATTCAAAACATACGTGAAATAAATAAAAATATTTTCTTTTGATATACAAGTTTTCTGCTAAAATTTCTTCCAGTAAAAATCTCTTACTTCAATTAACTAGCTAAGTGTGTCGAAATTTATGTAGATTCAGACGTCAACGCTTTATTCGATAAATCTGTGTAATCTTGGCGATAGTTCACACGTGCCGGAATAGCAATACAGATAAGTCACGTAAACATGTTTGAGGATTGAGTTAGGCCGGATGTCAAGGGTTCTCAACAGCCCTCTAATCCTTCTTATCGATCGACCCACCACTGTCTATACACAATTCTTTAACTATATCCACATATAAGGAGCTTTATGATCGAAAATTTCGATAGTACATGTAATTTATGAGATTCTAAAAAATTCAAACGATTTTTTCGAGCGGCGGTTCGCTTATTACAAATATTCTTATCTACGGCTTTCAATTTTGAAACAAGAAACCGATTTTCTAGTGTACCCTCTAGCGCTGTGTAATTGATCAAACAGTGGCGAGTGATAACTATGCTGTTTTATTATTAACCCAGTTTAAAATATGCACCCGGAAATTATATAGTATTGGCGCATAATTCTGCAGGTGACTGGTTATGCGGAAAACGTGTTTGGTAAGACTAGAAATTGTCGCTTGACGTTCTCGTTTGTTGGTTCTACAAGTGAAAGTAAGAGTCTCAATTTGCAGTGGTAAAACAAATCTGCAGATATTTTTGCACATTAAAATTTTACCATTCTACAATCATCAATCTAATATAAATGAAATAAAGAAAATGAAAAGGAGATTCATCAATTATATTAATATAAATAAAATAAATATTTCATTTCCATAGATCTAATACCTAAATACAAAATGGAGTATCGTTCTAATAATAATTATAGTGGCCATTTTGTAGCTGTAGACGATTTGACGCACAGACCAAAGGAATGTGTTAAAAATGTGCGATGAGTCAGAAACAAAGGATGATTCGACTTGGTTCGTGTGTTGCCTATTGTAAGGGTATTTATTAACATGCGTACGAAATGGAACTGGGACGTGGCATGAATAATTCATTGGTCCATTCACATACACACATGTATTCTCTCTGGATTAATGATGGCCTTGAACAAAGTTCGAACAAAAAATTCATCTCTTATATAGAGATATAAAGTGACCTGAACAGTCACTATAGAAAACTTTTACATGTTGTATGAGGTTTCATTGATGATGTAACGAGGATTGTCGTGGTTACATTTCACATGCGAGAGAATAAATTTTATCTCATGGTTATATATTTCCAGATATAGATTGTTCAAAAATTAAGGTTAATACGTTAGTTATTTATTTTTTGAAATACATACATCGATGCAGAGAGCGTAATCAAAAATATTTCAGCGTGTGGTGAATCATTGCGCGCGGATATATTGCAAACAGAATTTAAAACCCAGGTCACTGGTATGTTAATACTAAACAAATAGAGGAAATATTGGACTCGGGAGTGTAAATTTCCGCCATTATAAACTGTCGATGTTATTCAATAACAAGCGTGTTTTTAATTTTTACGTTACAGGTTGATAAAGCTTCCTCCAGGCGGTTGTATTTCATTTGTAATAAACATTTGACAAATCCACTGAATAAATATGTAGAATACCAACCAAACTTCCTCATTCTCTTATGAGTCACTCTGTATCATTTTGAAATCACGAGAATTAGATTACAAAATACAGTGTTCACATTCAAAATTATAGAACACGCTAAAACGATAATGAAAACGAAAAGAAAGTAAAAAAGAGAGATAGACAATTAAGTTTTATTCACTTATGATTCATCCTTTACATTAACTCATTAACTTTCACCAATTTGATAAAATTATAAAAAAGTCAAAGACAGTAAAATGCAGCATGTCTAAACGACAATACAAAGAAAAAAAGAAAGAAGAGAAATGGACATATCGATTCGACGTAATAGTATTCTCTGTTTCTTTCGTAGAGAATGATACGATGCGTTTTGCGGTGGCATCGACCATACGTGTTTAAACTTGGTCCTTTGAACTGTTCGCAACCCCTACTGCCCGATACTTTTTATTTACCCCGGCAATATCACAATACTAAGTGCTTGGCCTGGCACATGAGTAAATAAGGGACGACTGCCTCTCTCTGTTTCAATGGCCACGTTTTAATGCACCTGCTGGCGACGCTTGTTTGGACAGCGTTACGCTACGACCATAACAGTTTTTCCTCTTTGCCACGTATAAATGGAACGTTACCGCAGCGTCCATTTGCTTTAGAAAAATTGCCCAACCGCTTCTGCATGGGTCTTTTCTGGCCCTGAGCTCGAGCCTGGCGCACAATTTTCCCCTATCGCGCATTAAAGAATATTTAAAATTCCCGAGTTTCTGAAATTTCGAGATCCTTGTTAAATTTCAAAAATCCTATACTCTTCAGTTCCTAAATTCTAGAGTTCTCAAATTGAAATCTGAAAATCATCTTTAATCAGACACATTATATTTTGCAGAAATTACTTTGCAATACCAAAACATTTCATTGAACAATTACATGATACTGATATATCCGTCAAACCTAAATATTCCTGTTGATTACGTTAGAATCTTATTGATTATATGAAAATGCGAACGAGGTATTTTTAGAAAAGCCAATGAGCGATTCCAGCTACTGTTCCGTGTTATTTTCGATGTTTTTCAAAGTCCATTGCACGGCGATCGGCGGAGAGGAAGGACAGTTCGTGTGACGGAATTAAATTGGAGGCGAGTGAAATTTGGGTCACGTGTTCGTTTTCGCTTTGCCAACGATTGTAACGAGAGTGGAGAGGAAAGGATAGTTACGCTGAATAGATGAATTTTTGTGTCAAACTTGATATATTTTTCCACGATAGATGTCGAGCCAAATTGAATTCCGATAAATGATACCGTAATAACAATAAAGCGTGGACAATTGAAAGGACCTTTTGTTACCTTGTACGTCGGAGTATTTTTCATTTGAAAGTACTATAAATCAACGTAATGACGATTTATCGTAAATAAATCTTCACTTTACGCGAAATTTTACTTGCATCTTGGTCAGATGGTTCAGTGACAAAAATCATTTGCTTGCTACCGCATTTACTGCAAGTGCTGTAAGTCAACGTAATGATGATTATGAAAACCATTCTGCTAGTTCTAGTGTTTAATGAATTTTTTAAACTAATAATATCATCTGCCATTAATACTTTACTGTTATCCTTTCTGTCACAACAATAATAATTCTGTCGTCTCCTTTCTCTGTTCCTCGCAAACAGTCTTGGCTCCGAAAAAGACTAACATTACCAAAAACGTTCACTCACTTTCACAATGTAATTCCTAGAATTGCAGAATTGAATCAATGATTTGCTGGTTCTACTATTAATCATGAAATTTTCGTAATGCTAAACGCTCGACCTGTGGGAAATAATAAAATGCCAGTGGATATTCCGAGGCACGTAATTTCATCCAAAATTCGTGACGCTATCTCTCTCTCTCTCTCTCTCTCTCTCTCTTGTTCGAATTCGCGGAAAAGTAATTCCGATGTTGAGCGCGGCGCTCATTTAATTAAGGAGAAGACCGATCGTAATGAATTTCACATCTCGATGCGATCAAGGAATTTCTAGTCTCGTTGAGCAGCACCAGGGCGGAAATTGCGGCGCTTCTATCGTCAAATTTCTAAAGTCGAGGAAACTTCGTGCTCGCGTTCACCTGCACGTTTATACGCGCGCGTACTTACCCCGTGCACAGTCAAAGAGAAAGGAAGAGAGAGAGAGAGAGAGAGAGAGAGAGAGAGAGAGCTCGGTTAAACATGGAGGGGATCGTTATCCCGCGAAAGCAGTGGAGACTTAGCGACGAATTAGCCTGTGTATCTACCGCTAAAACGTCGTTTGACGATCCACCCGTCTTTATTCCTTCCTCGTTTACCGCCTCGATGCTTTTCCTACAAGGAAATTTCTGTCTTCGTAATTTCCCACTGTACGCGCAAGTGTTTCTCTCTTGGCATGCGTGTAAAATTATTTGGCGATGGCTTAACAATTGCGTAAGTGCAATTTGATTGTGCTAGATCTATACGATTCTTCAATACTATGTTCACCAAACTCTAAGAGTAATTTTAAGTGGTTCATTGGTGAAAGCTCGGTGAATTTAACATTGGACGACTCTCAAAAATAAACAGACTACAACAGTTTTTAATATTACTCTTCGAGAAAGAATGAGAAATTACACGCATATTATCACATTAGTAGATAAGCAAGACAGACATCGAGAAATCTATAAACTCGAACCATTTATCAAGAATTTCGTCCATTCCATCTACCAACACGGCCAACACGAATCTTAAAAAGAAAAGGACACGTGCGTATCTTCAACACGATCTGAAAGTTGGCCATCCTGCTCTTTATTTTCGCGGTTACAGGCGGCTCCTTTGCTCCTCTTTTACATAGAAAACAAGCTAGAGAGAGAGAGAGAGAGAGAGAACAGGCTTCTGTCAAGCGTACACGTGGACCAGCTAACCACCAATCTCTCTCTATCTCTCTCTTGCTTTCTGACTGTTGCGGGTTCCGGATCACAAAGCACGTCCCTCCTATATCCTATCCGTCGCTTATCTGCACGGTCTAAGGCGCATACTGCTGCGGAGCCTTTGGATTTAGTGGATCTCCGCCGAAGCTGACCATCCGTTAGTTACGTGGGCCCAGGCTATCCACACATAAATTTCTGTATCAGACAATGGGTAATTGTGCGCGATCCACCCTCGTCGCGCGTTTACATGTGCGTATGTATATATCGCGTGCGGTGGCTGCTGCACGACTATACTACACTCTCCTGCAGAAGTATTTGCTACACCTGTTACGTATTTGCTCGATGCACCATGCGTCGTTTTATGCACTGAAAGTGGAATTGAACAATGTGGAGTACCGACGCGCGAAAGTTCTAGGACCTTGGGAGGTAGTAGTTAGCTTGCGTGGCGCTAGTATCGCACCACTGACACTGATCTTTGTAGTACCTGAACGTTGAATTGTATATTGAAAATACTGTCGACGAATTATTACAAATTGAACATAAATTATTGTAATATTAAATGCAGTTCTTTCTTCAGCGTGCGAAAACAATTCTTAGTTCTTTCAATTTTTACAAATAACCTAATAAGAGTCCTTTTTAGAGTACAACACATTCTTGATAGCTATTCAGACTTATCAAACTTGGATATCTAACAGATTCGATTTGTTCGTGTCTAATTGACTATTTTATTTTAATCAGAAAATTCTTGACTGTTTTAATCATCTCCTAACGATGATTCAAGTTTGTCTGATTTTTCGTAAGTGACCAAATACTTCTGAAATGGGATGTACCTGTCCAATGTATCCCCCAACAACCAACCACCAGCTCTTGTGTGGACCTGTTCGAGAGAAGCCGCAACAGTCTGGTTAGACCTGCTCAGAAGTGTGAGTGGACGTTGCTCTTATTGTTAGATGCCAGATCTACCGTGTAGATAATCCAAGTACAGTCAGAGTTACATCCTTCGCCTTCTATACTGATTTCTCATCGAATCGCTCATGGAAACAGGCCCGAATTATCCTGCTTGCTCAAAATATACTTTGCTGCGAATTTTACACTGGTTGGATGGGTGTTCGATATTCAGAAATTTAACGAGAGATATCATATGAGAGATTCTCACGATTTTTGTACGTACAAAAAATTATTTATCCAAGACTATAATTCTATTAATTTAAAATTTCGTCAAGATAGCTGAAACTCTGTTACGCAAAATTCTACCAGAACTCTAATAAATACATAAATCTATGATACATTCTAAATTTAGAATTAAATACATCTAGGCTGAGAACTGTAACAAGCGAATCCATAATAAGAGAAAACGATAGGTAAATCAACGAACGAGCATCTTCATCACTCCGGAATCATTCCTGCTGACCGCGTGACCTACGAAAACCCGTGGCGTTGCTCGATTGACCCATAATTCGCGCAAACAGCCTTCTAAAGGAACGCGGAAAGCAGGGAAATTGTTCAGATGGAATCGATTTGAACGAGTCATATTTCAAAAGTGGGTCGACTGACGTGTATCAGGCGGAATCGTAAGCCGAGGTTGCTTCGATGACGTTTCCCAGAGAAAAATGAAGAGAATAAAAAGAAAGAGGAAAAGGGAAAAAAGAAAGAAATGAAGAAAAAAGGGAATAGTATTGAAATTCGAGCGGTAAAGGATCACGCGCGTCGCCTATACGAAACGAATGAAGTTAGTCGCGGGTGGTTGGATTTTCCTCGATACCTCGATCGATCCGTTCAATCGGAAAGCGATAGAAAAGAGACAGAATTCGTTTGTAACGCGCGGCGCCACGCCGGTTGTATCTTTCACGGGGAATTTTAGGAATGCCCGAACGATGCACGACCCGATATTAACACGTTAACTGTTGCGTTCTGGTTTCGGTACACGCGTATATACACGCAGCGTGGCTGTTCAGAGCCGCAAGTATTTAATCGTCACAACCGTTGTACAACCAAGAATGTAAATTTAATGTCGTTGGAAATTGTTGGCAAACTTCGAACCTCGGTATTTTATTTTATTTTTCTATTTTTTCCTTTCTTCTTTTTTTCGATTTCTTTCAGCTGTCGATTGTCGAGGGATTGTGATACCGGTGGATTCCGTTTCCACGCAGCAAGAGTATTATTCTGTTAAACCGGTGTGTAATCGTTTGCTGAAAGAACGGTGGAAGTTTGCTTGAAAAATTTCATACGGTAACTGTTATTCTTCGATATTGAATTCGTGCAAGCCATCGTGTCTCTCAATTCTATAATATCAATTTCGCAAATTGTAACTGTGGCGACAAATTAATTTCATTCTAGTTGTTAACTCTGTCTAGTTGTTAACGCCGTTTCCGTTGTTTGAAATTGACAAAAGCAGCGTCAACATCCCGTCTGAAAAGAAAATCTTTCTTAACCTCTCTAAACAATTCTTCGCGAACACGGCGATCGAAGGTTGCCACGAGCGTCGCAATTACCGTGCTCGGTGTGTCCGATTTGAATGTCAAAGGGGACGAGAGTCGAATTTCGCCGGTTCTCCTCCCCCATTCCCGTGAAATCTCGGCTGATATCACGGGCTTTTACCACACGGAGAAATTCGAAAACGCGGAGAATAGGAGGCGAGAGCGTTATTGTCGACTCTGGCGCGCGCGCGCGCGCACGGATAACTTCCGGACGGTGAAATTGAACGGAATAACGCTGGACGTTTCCTTTGTTCCGTTGGATTTTACCCCGTGTCCAGTTCTCTCGTAGTTTCGTTGCCCCTCGAACATTACCATATTCCCATACCGTTCCTTCCTCGCCGCGTTTAATATCGCGTTACGTTTCCGCGAATTCGCGCCATCGAATGGCACCATACTGATTATGGACTCGAGACGCTTTGAATCGATCTGGAAATCTTCTCAGAAATCAATCGAAATTAACGAAGATTCAAGAATCCCTGACTTCAGTACTCGAAAACTAGTTACAGTAACCGATTGGGAGCATTCACATTCGATTAACGAAGAGGTAAAAAAAAAATCTCTAAGATCTAGCCTACTTGCGAACAACTCGATCCCATCTGTTGTACTACAATACTGACAAATACTCGCGAGACTGTCCAAGGTATTACAGAGACTTTCAAGATTCAACACTTGAAGAACTTGAGTCACATGCTCGAAGCGTATAACATTTCAAAATTTCGCTGCCTGCTAGGAGACCACGGTTACACGCGCGTGATATCAAAGCGGTGAAATTAGGCAGCGAACAGCCTAGAGAGACGATCAAAGTTACGACGTCGTTATGCCGGTGGTACGCAGGACACGTTAATGGTAATTGCATCGATGGACGCCCGTCCGCGTTAACTTATTGCGTTGGTAACAGCCACCAACGTTTCAAGAGCAGCTACTTTGATGATTGCCCATCAACATACGCGCACCGTCTGTCATTGATGCCGCCAGCCTCTATTCAGCTTATTTTGCGCCTGGTTATTGTGCACGCGGTCTCCATTGGTTTGTTTGCCCCTTTGCTTAATCAATAAGCTCACAGTATGTTGGAAATGGACAGACGTTAGAGTGGCTCGAATGGTATCAGGCGACCAAAATTGACTTTGCTCCGCTACTTTCGACATCATCTCGCTCTATTTCCTGCAGTTTAATTTTACTGGCGAACTGAAATTTTTCCTGTAATAGCAGGTCAGCAATTCGAACACTGAATTTAACAATTTTTGCCTCAATTTAGTTTCTTTCTTTGATGTAAAGTTGACTTTATTTTATTATTGCTAAAATTTAAAGATGCAGAGACATGAGAAACGTAGTCATCGTTTGATTTCTGCCCGGGGATCGAACAAAAATAAACGAATTTGCACGAACGATTCGCAGTTTAATTATCGCTTTATTATTTTTGGAATATTTTTACTCGCCGGGCTGAAATCCCCGGTTACTCACGTCATGTTTGACGATTACATGTTTAATTTTGTTTCGCTTCGATTTATTTAAAATACGAATCACCAAAGGGTTGCGCGAAATTGCCCGGGCAAAAATTCGACATAAATTTCGCTTCTCCTAATATTTCTCTTTCCCCTTGCCGCAACGTGATCGAAACAAACACGACTGATCGACGCGACGCGAGACAACGAACGACGACGTTTCACCAACGCAGTGCGAACGAGGAAGGCGAGCACTTTCGTACGAGAAATTTGCAAACTTTCCGTTCCACCTAACCGGGGATCCTTTTCGCCATTACTCCAGCTTTCATCCTTTCATTCCGCTCGTCTCTTCTTTCTTTGAGCCCGCGAGTCTGCGAATCGACTCGACTCGACTCGACGGGACCCGTTTTAAGGGTGTAGCCGCTTGAATCGATAAGCAACCTCTCTCTATTTTAGACCGCCTATCGAAAGATGAAAGCGAATTTGATTAAAGGATTCGATTAATGTTTACTGACTTCTTCCCTCTTTCCCTTTTCTTCAATCTCCCTTTTCCCCTCTTCTTTCTTTCTCTCTTTCTTTTTCTTTTCCTTTTTTTTTTTTTTTTATACATATAAACTTCAAAGACTCGTCTGACGTTTAGACTTAACGTCCGTCTGTCGACGAACCATTAGCCGCGACTTTATAAAATGAATTTCAATTTCGTCTGTCCCGATAGTTTCACGTGTAATTATCAGTCCGAGTTTGTTCCGGCACGAATCGATATTTCCGGATATTGGTATTTGGTTCTGTCGGAGTGTTTACTTAATATTTCTCTGTTTTAGCGGACACCGGCGGAAAAAGAAACTGCAAGCTGCAGCGTTAATTTTGTTTCCACTTTACGAGAGCGAAATTACTGATAATGTTTGCGCTGTAAAAAAATTTAACGCTGCTTCGCGTTAACTTTTTGAAACGAGTGTAAATTAAAATATGAATGCAGCTCCCCACGGAAATTGAAATACCAACAAACACCCCATTTTCACTGGTAAGAGAAATTACGAGAAATAATAATTCACTCTTCAATTCGTCTGAAAGTATTTTCAAGTATCATCTCGGTCCCCGAATCCCGTGTATCAACTTATACTCGGGGTTTTTCACAGGACATGTAACTTCATTCCGTTTCTGTATCCAGTTTCGTATAATCAGACGTGCACGCAGTGCACACAGTCAGGACACGAGGGAAGGAGGAACAGAGAGAGAGGGAGAAGTTCGTTAACAAGTCGAGTCCACCCTTTACAACCTCAAGACCATTGTTTCGGAGTCGGGGGACAAGAAAGTCGTGTTCGTTATGCCGGATAAAGATGATACGCGACATTGACCACACGTAACACGACACTCGTACATCATACATATTAACCAACGTTGTTCACGATGTTGGACAAATTAGTATCGCGTTCTTGGTTTTGCACGTTGCCCTGTCCCGTATCGTTTTGCCGCGACTTTTTGCCCCGTTCCATCCGCTTACGTCGCTCACCCACATCGGCGAAGTCAACGCGACATCCCGCAATCGTCGAATCGAGAATCACGCTCCGACAGAATGTTAACGATTCGATTAAACGATAATCGCTCGATTAGATAATTATCTCAAATACTGATTGATTGGTTTTAGCCAGCAGGTTTCTTAATATATCCTTGTTCGCTCTTAGAATCTTATCGCACGTCGAGAGTTTTTTTTTTTTTTTTTGTCCCAAAATTTTCTCAGTTACAATTATAATTAAGTGAAACAAAATATAAACGAATAATAAATTTATCACATCCACAGTGATATCATACAACTCGACGAGTTCAAAAGAAAAAGAAAGCGACGATCGTACACGGTCACTCGTTATGGTCCGCGATCAGTTGCCAGGCGCAAGTGAACGATCGAACGTGGTCATTCATACCTCGTAAACACGTACCGTTCCAGTGAAAAACGTCGAAGTGGGTCCAGCAGGAATAGATCGACGATCCCTCCAGGCAGATTAGGCTCTCAACGATTCGCCTAATCGTCTGTGAGCACCGGGCTAAAAGGCTGCAACGACGAGAGGCGTCATTGGCGCCCCCGAGAACACGTTGGCGTGCGCGGTCCTGCCGATAATACTTTCACCTAGCGCGCCTAAGGAGAAAGTAGCGGAAACCGGCGGCGCAATTCCGCCGAGAACCACGAATATATATCCACTCCTGGGGAGCTGTTAGCCCGGTGTATGACTCCCGTGGGAGGCTAACTCTCAGACTCATCCCGGCGAGTAACGACGCGCGTTCCCTTCTCTTATTCCGCTCGATCTGGGCCGACTTCGTCCGTCCTCTGGTTACTCTATACCCAGCCTCGCTTCATCTTCCACGCCCGTCATTCAGCTTTCGCTCGACCGACGTTCGTCTTGCTCTTGTTTCTCGTTACCGAAACACCTGGATCTCGCTCGTAATCGAGAATTACGTCAGCTGAGAGCTGACGGAGAAGCTCCTGAAATTTCGGATTCTCCCAGGACGAATGTTCAGAGCCAATTCAACCGTATTATTCCGAGTCTTTCTCCTTGGAAATTCGTTTAGCTACAAGCTCGAAGCGTACTCGAGTGAATTTCGATCGATCTAACGCTCGTCAAACTCCTCGTCCCCTGCCGTCGCTCTAAACAAATTTATACCGCGAGTCGAATCGTTCGAATCCTTCCAGTTGCAGCAAACTCATTGACTTTGAACGCAGCAGCCTGCCCGAACCGCAAGAGGGCGGGGTAGTTGGTTGGGTCGAACGTACGCTCGGGGGGGAAAAAAAGGGAGTCGTCGCGCGGCGCTCACGTAGTTGTGAGGCTGTGTACGGGGCCGATGGCAATCAAGAGGGCGAGAGAAAAGCAAAAAGTCAATCAATCGGGCCCGCGCATTGTTTGCACTCGGCTTAACGTTAATTCCTATTTGTAGATCTGATTGGATGGACGACCGCGCGCATCGGATTTCCTTTTCATAATCCGTTGTACCGGGGGTCGAAACCGAAACGACCCGCACACCCCCGTCGCTCGCGCGCGGGGCCGTGCGTGGACGTGCATGGGCGAGGACGATGGTTATCGATGCTTGAGAGAAGGAGACGACTCTTGGCCCAGGCCAAGCGATGATAGATTGCTTGTCTCTCGTCGGCGCATCGATCGTTGATGGATAATTTCACGAAAACGCGGCGTGGCGCGGCGCGCCGGTTCTCGTTGATTAATATGCTTACTCAATCACCGCGTCGAGTAGACCGCGATAAGAGTATATCGAGAAAATTCAGTTCGGGCAGACCTGATAATTTCTCGCGAATTTATTTTCTTTCTCGATCGCGAGCCTCTTCGTCCGGTGCAATCTCGCAGCGCGAAACATTTTCTACCGCGTTAGGCGAAGAGTGTCTATTAATGGTCAGAGTACTGACCGGGATAAAATATTTGATAGACTTTTTGGAATAACGCAACAACCCAACCGAGAACGGAAGTGAGTTTTCGAGAACGTGGAAAGAAAGAAGCTCGAAAGTCATCGTGAATTCGTTATGAAATTACGATACACGCCACTCGTCTAATTTCGATTGTCCAATAAATCAATTTACGCGACACGAGCGCGCTGGTCGCAAGACGCGAGCGTTAACTACGCGACAGGCTAATTAGCCGTTCGTTAAATGAAATTTCTACGATAACGAGCTGCAGCTCGAAATAATCGGCGTAGTCGCGTTTCATCGACGACATCGTTACCCTTTTTTTTTTCTTTCCTTTCCCCTTGATTCCTCTCTCCGTCGCGTGTTACTCGGTATTTTCGTGACATCCGCGACGAAATCTCCGCGCGAGATCTACACGAGCCGCGCGGCTATCGATAATCGAACTTCTCGCTGTGTAACATACCGTTTAATTCATTCGTTACTGTGCACGGTTGTGAAATCTACGCGGCACGTCGCAGCACGACGTCGGGCGACGACGTGCAACTACAATTTTACGCGACGTAATTTTTCAAATTGGACGAACTGTGCAAATTTCTACTGAATAAAAATTTTCAGTAAACTTTTGAATTTTTTCCAGAAATTATTGAACAATTACTGAATGAAAGTGTTGTAGTGTTTCGAGGTTCCACGAATTCTTCTCACGGTGACGATTACTAAACAAAGGTTTCCAGACATTCTTCAAGAGTTCAGATCTGTCGGAAAAATACTTTGCAAAAAAAAAAAAAAAAAATATCGCCTAACAATTAGTTGAATTCGTTTTCACTGAAGAATCTATAAACATAGCTACAAATGAACGTGGCACTAAAAAGAAAGAGAGAGAGAGAGAGAGAGAGAGAGAGAGAGAAGAGGGTCGATGCAGTCGATTGACGGTGACGCTTTTCGTTCGCTGCAGCGTAACAAGTCGTAAAAAATTGGCGAATAAAAAAAGGAACCGACGGTCGGAGAGGAGCTAATGAGAAGCCACCGGTCGCCCGTTTGCCTGTGTGTCTCGGCCATGAATAATTAAGCGGCGGTGGTGGCCGCTGCCATAATCCTTAAACACGCGCCGTAAAAAGAATTATTAAAGCTCCGTGTGCCCTCTTGGTCGGCGTCGCGGAAGGATCAACCCGTTTCAACCCCCATGTAAACGTGGCAACCACCTGTGCGAGACCCGCGCCGACATATTTATCCCGCTGTCGGATCAATTGCTCGTACATATCGGACAAAAAATCCGTCGGGCCGAGCGCTGACAAACAGCGCGCTCGCCGGCACACATTTTTTCGTCGTCTATTACGCGAAACACCGCGTCTGAATAGATATAGCCTGCGCGTCTGATTGCTTGGCAATTTTTGATGGAGAGAGAGAGAGAGAGAGAGGGAGGGAGAGAAGCATGGTTTGACGGACATCAGTGGAATGAGTGATTAGGTCAGTGGGATTCTAAACATGGAACTTCGAAACGAGCCTCGAATTTTTCTAATTTCCTGCTGATTGATTGACATTTGTTCGTACGCGAGTTCTTTTCAGATCGACGACCATCGCGTAATTCGACGTTCGCGTACATATGTACATCATCGTCTGCGAATTCAATTGTTATTGCAAAGATGCGTTATTCAAAATGTAAATTGTTAATTATATTATTAATTGGCAATCAAATTAAACAAATATCTACATAAATTAGATTCCGTTTAATTGCAATTGACGAAAACCTACAATTCTATTATACCTCTGATCTACGTGTAAGGTGAATTCCAAATTCAAATTGTAACGTCCCTCCGATAAAACGAAAAGAATACTCTAATAATTCCCCCATAAATACTTGGCTACCAACCAATCGACAAATTTGCTTCCAAACTGAATTTTAACAATGAAAGATCTCTCCCGATGGAACTTGAAAAAAATTCCCTAGTAATTCCCCATAAATTCACCTCAAAAATAAATTCCAAATTGTAAGAATAAAAAGTTAACTGTTCTCTCCGACGAAACTCAAAAAAAAAAAAAAGTTTCCTAGCAATTCGCCAAATTCCCCCGAAAACACGCAGCTACGGATCAATCGGACCGTTCAATCGGCAAATTATCCGAAAATTGCTCGCAGAGTCTTGCCACGCGTGCAGCGATCGAGCAATTTGTGCCGGGGTGCAGCGCGAAAACGATAAAACGCCGCCGTTTTACGTGTTTTACGCGGGCAATCGCGTTACAATATCCGGCAACCGTCCGGATTGGTGGTTCTGCCGGCGGGACCATTAACTCATCATAATGCCTATTCCTTTCGGCGAGCAGCAATTATCGGAACGACGACAATCGTACGAATGAAACGTGTTAGGGGTTTGGCGGCGGCGACGGCAGCAGCAGCACGCGGAGCAGCATAATTCGTGACGAAAAGCCGGCGAGAACCGGACGGGGAAGCTGGCTTTATACGCGGGGCGCGCGCGTGCCTACAGGTCGGATTGTTTCGAACCGATTCGGTTGAAGTTCCAATAGCTGTCGAATTATTGGCGAACGATTAAAGCAATGTAAAGTCTGCTCCCGGCTCGTCCCGCGACGAATAATTTAAGCGCGCGATTGCTGCCGGCCAAATAATACCCCGTACGATAAACAACGGGCCCGGCGACGCAAGTTAATCGCTCCATTGTCCGGCTGCGTGGCGACGCGCGTGCGAACGAATTCTATCGCGTGGCCTCGCGTTCACCCCTCGTCGTTACTCGCGTGTTCGCCTGTCCACTCCTCCCCCCCCCAAAGCGGGATTCTACCCCCGAAGCGTTAAAGGAACGCGTCAAAGTTGGAATATTTGGAAATGAAGGGAACGTTACTTTCTCTTTTTCTTTCTTTCTTTGGAGGAGGAAAGTACTCTATCTTACAAAAACAAGGAATTTTGGAAATTTGGCGAATTTAGGGAATTTTCTGCAAATTCTATAAAATTGAGTCGACTTGTCGATCTAACGTGCTCTCAAGCTTGAAACCATACGCGCGTACATTCGCGTACGGAAGTGGAAGTGGACGAAGCTCGGCGGTGGGAGCGGGAGGGAAAAAGTAAGCTTCCGCATTTTCCTAGGAAAGTTTGCTAGAGAGGGGGAGGAGGAGGAGGCGATGCAGAGTCGGCTCTCTTCTCGCCCTCCCCCCTTTTCCATTTCTGCTTCTCTCTTTTCTTTTACAAACAGCATCGGCAAAGTTTCGCGAGTTGCGCGCCAACTGTTCGAAAGTTAAACGAACGACTCCAATTATGCAGCCCACCGTTGCAACCAGCCACCGACCGGACGCGGCTGTTTATTTTACAAATTTATTATTAGCACTACGTTACGAGGAATTGCCAAACTTGCTTCCCGGTCGCTCTCCGCTGCTTACCAAATTCGTTCCCTTCGTTTACGTACGTATCCTTTCTTCCCGCTAGCAGCCCTTCCTTCTCAGTTTGTTCCGAGAGTTTGGATCCGTTTGGTGTCCAGCCTCGCAGCCGCCACTCTGCTCGTTTGATCTGCGGTTAGGGGTAATTTGCCCTTTGTCGCAACCGTCGCGAGGTGATTGGAATTTTTAGCGAAACGGGACGGCGTCTTCGGTGAAAATTACGAGTCGTTAAGTTCAATTTGATCATTATAGAATATATATAAAATATGTAATAAAATATATATTATATATTTCATATAATATAATTTAATTTAACTTAATATAATATTTTATAATATACGTTATATATATTATATTATTATGAAATATATAAAATGTATACGGAGAACACGGAACTTGAGTAGAAATTTGCCAAATTTTTCGGATTTTCTAAATTACCTAAGTATTCGGCTAACAAATTAAACAATTCACGCCTACCGCCTAACGATTTACTCCAACTGATAACTCTGGTATTTCTAGAGTCGCGGCTACGCAGTAACGTTATCATTCACATCAAGTCACAGCTCGAGTTTCTTCGGACACCTGACCTGAAAGGAACTCTGCGCGAAAGTTACAAACTCGTATTACTCGCGTTACTCGTGACTTTTCGAAAAAGAAGAGGGCAAGAGAGAAAGGGAAAGAGAAAGAAGAAAGAGAGAGGAAAGTTATAGCCGTGAAAGTTGCAATTTGGTATAGAATGGTGGCTATGATATTATCGAAACAGTGTACAGAAAAGGAATCAAAAGTCTGGAATGATGGAGAAGTCCCGGGGGTGATTGTAGCGAGTGCTGTTCACGCAGAGGGTGGGAGTTTGTTAATGATAAGCGATACCAGAGGCCGTGTACACGGGTTTCAAGGGGTAACTCCGGTTACGTATACCGTGTACATAAATCAGCATACGTACACGCGCGTGTATGCACGATGCCTGAGCTTTTCTTTCTCTTAAAGTCTTTATTATTCGAAACGTTACCGAGATACCGCCTTTTCTGTCCCTTTTAGAAATCCATTGGTCATTCCTTCCGTATCTGCCCTCGTACATTACCTGCGGGAAGATAAAATTAAACGAGGTTAGAAAACGACGGTGAAAGACGAAGACAGTCTTTTGGAAAGATAAATTGACCAGTTTATCGTTTATTAAATTAAGCTCGATTTATTTATAGAAAGAAAATTTTAGAAAAATAAATACACGAATCAAGTCAAGTGTCGGCGAATTATTCCTCCAAAGAGTTACTTTCAGACAGGTCAAATGCGCCAACTTGTCGTGAAAAAAGATCGAAAGATTGAATTCGATCAAGTCCCGAGTGATGAGTATATAATTCGATTGCTCCGTATTTCGCAGGACTCACTCGTTGTGTCAAAATTTGGCAAGAAATATTAAAAGAGCGAAAGAAGAATATTAAAAAAATTGTCAGTCTGAAATTTGGGTTAATTTATTCCAAATATACGGTGGACCTGTGGACAGAAATTTATTTGCTTCTTTCTCTGTTGTCAGTGCAAGGAGGATTGTGACAGAGAAGAAAGAACTCCAGCGAGGAAGAGAAGGAAGATTATATCGAGCCGGCTGCAGGAAAACGCGCGTGGGCGCTGCATCAACTGATATCAAGAGACACGCGCCGGATTTCCTGTGCGTCCTATCCGAAGACGATTAAACGGTCAGATAAGTCGGCTGGCGACTCCTCGTTTCGCGACTGCTTTCCAGCTAGAGGTTAAGCAGCAACGAGGCAACTTCTCTCCTCCTTTATTCACATTCGTTCCAACAACAAGAAACGAAGAAAATGGAATCGCTGTCCTCTCTACGTTTCTTCCATTCTGCTGTTCCTTTATTCATATCTGTTCTTCATTTTCTTCATTTCAACAGACTCTTGGAAATAGTTTTCCGAAAAGAAAAAAAAAAAAAGAAAAGACGGAATTCAAGGCTCGTGTAATTTTTACTGGAAATATCATTTGATCACAGAGAGGACGAGGAGGAATTTCGATCGAGAGATGGTTATTAGTTGAACGAGGAGACCTTCGTTCGTTTCCGATCAATTCAAAATGTTTAACGGAATATTTTTAATTTGCAGTCGAGCACGGACAACTTCGAGTTAACGCCTGACAATCCCCAAAGCGTCGAAACGTGGAGGAAGCGGCGCGGTTTTTAATAAAAGCGCGCCCGGCCGCGGACGTGCACGTTTGTGTCCCTCCTCTCATGGTTTTCATATTCGTTAGCTCTGTATGAACAGTCTGCTCGACACGTTTCAGACTTAAAAACATTTACTTTAACAGGAGGAAATCCAACGAGCCCGAGAGTTTTCCAAGGGGATCAACATTCTGCCGTCCATAATCGACTATTTTCCTTCCATTGAATGCCGCTTCAACGCGGTTTCCAACTTTTCCTTCCGTGAATTGCCGCGAAATCCTTTGAAACCGCCGGTTTCCAAAGACATCAACGTACCGCATTCAGGATCAATTATTCCCCTGACTTTTCAATCTTGTGCATGCTAAAGAAACACGGTCGCCATTTTGTACAGGCGGTTCTCTTTTTCCCTCTCTCCTATCCCCGTCGCTCGTTTACTTCTGTATTTTAAGAGCCTTTTTCAAAAACAAGTCAACAAAGAAAGGACTTCGATGCGAGAGTGCTTGACGAATTTAATAACGCGACGTGAGTTGAATTAACAATTTAATGCGTAACATTTGCAGGATAAATGTTAACAGGCTGGTAGAGTCGAGCATTGACAAATTTTTTTATCGTTTACCTCAGATTTCAGGTCTGAATTGTTATTGATATACTTAGGCGTATTTCAGGTATATTTTCGCACTGTCTTTGCGAGATGCTTCAGACGAAGATATTATAACAAGCGCTATACTTCGCTGTAAATCGTGCCATCTGTTTTGAAAACGATTCGCGAATCTTTCTTGTTTCGAGATATTTAAAACAGTTAATACATCGATCGATGAAGAATGAACTTTAAGATTTAAATTACAGGTGGAGGATTGAAGTGTTAAAGTAAAGATAAATGTTTACACAATTTACACAATTTTCTTGCCACTTGAACTTGTCGTTCGAACATCACGAGGATTGAAACGATAAATCGTAAATTGCAAAGTTGATGTAAGTCCCTTGTTCTCAAAAAAAAAAAAGAAAAAGAAAAAGATTTCGGACAATCTAACGTTCGAATTTCCCCACGAAAACGCAGAAAGGAAAAAAGAAAAAGAAAGAATCGGCGATCAACACCCATCCGCCGCGAGGAACCCCGATGAAGCGGAAAGAGCAACACGCCGAGGAGGAATAGTTTCCGACCGAAGAAAGGGATAAAGTGGCCAAGGAGGAGAGAAAGAGAGAAAGAGAGAGAGAGAGAGAGAGAGAAAGAGAATACACTCGGATGGAATGTGGCCGACTGCATTGTACGCGAGGCTCGACTAATGAGAATGGAAACTAGGAAGGAGAGCAGGGGAACGCGACGAAGTCGACGCCGGGGTACATTGCTGAAGGTGTGTAGAAACGTAGAAGAACGCGGCGGTAAGGCAAAAGGGACAAGGGACTTAAGAGAATGAAAGAGGGGGGAAAAAAGAAAAAAAAGGCGGCGGTGGAGGCGGTGGCGCGCTGCCGGAAGGGAAGCTAGACGGTTTTAAGCAGCCGTGGATAAAGATAAGCAGATAAAAGAAATGGCTTCGCTCTCTGGCTCCGATTCTCTTCTTCACGGTCGAGCGGAAGCTCGAGGAGTCGCTGACGGGAAAAGAGAGACTGGGGGAGGGCTGCGTATATATCCGTCCTGAAGACGGGAACGAGAATATATGGTGATTCCCGCGAACGTTTGCGAATTCGTTGTTTCTTTCTTCTTTTCTTTTTTTTTTTTTTTTTTCTTTCCTCGTTTGAGATTGAGCTATCGCGACTATCGCGAACTCTCAATGTAATGTGAAAATATACATGTATTAAACAATTTTTCATTAGACGGGTAATCAGGTTACGTTGAAATTCTATGGTGATTCTACGTTGATCTTTCAGCAACGCGCTAAAGGAATCGAGGAACGAATTGAGAGTCGCAGAAATTCAAGAACGATTATCAAGAGGCATTAGTTGAAAACTAATCAGATGACAACGTGCGCGACGTCATCGTCAAATATTAATACTGCAAGGATAATGGACGAGCGAGATCGACGAGGAACGAAAACGCGAACCGGGAGGGGTGAGGGAGGAGCGAACGGAGAAAAATTAAAAGAGAGAGAAAAAAAAAGAATGGACGAGGAGAGCACACGGTAACTAACCATTCAATAAATTGGCTTCATTCATGGGGGAACTTTTCCACCGCAATGTAGCGGACTTCATCATGAATCGTCGTTATCGAATGTGCTACGAATATGTTCGTTGAATCTCTTTCGCTGCTACCAGCAATTGCCCGATGGTAATTAATCTCTATACGAGACAAAACCGATGGTCGATCCGTCTATTCCCTTCTCTCTCTCTCTCTCTCTATCTCTCTCTCTTTTTTCGAATTCGAGCTCTCCGCTTGATTCCACGCGTTTCATTCTCTCCTATTCTGTTTCCGTTTTTCTTTTTTTCTTTTTCATTTTTCTTCTCTTTTTTTCCCCCCCATGTTTCGATTATCCTCCGCCGCTATCTCGATTTAATTTCAATTTCTTTTGCTCCGATTACAAAGCAAACTCAATTTTTCATATTCAATCTATCGGTGGGCGGAGGGGCGGAGGGGCGAGGGAGGGATGGCTCGCTGTATCAATAGAAGCGAATCAATGAAGAGGTTCAAAGTACCCTGCTAACTGTCGGCTGGAAAGTAAAAGTTGCGCGTTCACGCGGACTAGATGTTCGCGCGTGAAAACCTCGAGGAATCTCACGCATCGTGAAAGTGTCGAACGTGAGAAGATAAGTCGAGACATAAGTAGAGAACAATATCTTCTATTTTAATTCAAATCAAAAATACACACACACACACACACACACACACACCTCTTAATCGTCTCGCAATCCCAAGGAAAATTCTAAATTTGTTAAAAAACGATATCATCGCTAAATTACTGATGTTGCACGATCTGCCCAAGTTCAAACTTCCAAACGGATCGAAAATATGAGAGCATACTTCGCCCGATGAAATCTACTAGACAGAAGATCTGAAAGTCAGGTTTCTCACTTCTCTGCGTTCGTTGCGACGCTAGTCGACTTATTTAGCGAAACTCGCTAGTTACAGGATTATAATAATTCCAAAAGCGAAGCACGATCGAAGGCGAGAGAAAGGGAGAACCGGGAGGATGGGTTTTAAGAAGGCTGGACTTGGCGCGGATTAATAAATTCGCGCAGATGGGTGCGCGAGGATGGGCCGCGGTGGCCGGAATTGGTGGCACCCGGGGACGGCGAGCTCGCCTCCCGAGGATTCTCGAGGGCGAAAGGAGAACGCCTCGTGGAGGCAGTCGCACGGAGATCTACGTCGGCCACGGAATAATCCCCGAAACCCAATTATATTTTACTGCGACTCGACTCCGACTTCCACGCTCTCTCCGAACCGCAGGAGCAACGAAGACGAACGAGCGCCGCCGTTTAGGCGATGAAATACGGATTAGCCGTTATAACTGGAAATTGCCACCTCCGACCTCTCGCTCGCCTGCCTGCCTCCTCTTCCCGCCTTCTTCTTGCACTCTTCCATCCTCTCTCTTTCTCTTTCTCTCGTTCGTTTCCTCTGGAATATTTTTCTTTTTCTCTCTCTCTCTCTCTCGGTGAAGCAATTACCACGGATGATCGACGAGGAACACGGCGAAGATGCACGAATTGTGCGACGTTACTTTGACGACTAAAGCAGAACGAAAGTGAAAGAAATGTGAAATTGTAAATTCCGGCGTGAAATATACTGATTTCTGTATAAATAGAAATAGAAGAAATCTGACGCGAGAGTCTTATCAATGAGTATAATCTTGTTAATTATGTTCTCGATAACAGAATCGTGAATCGAAATTTGTCCGCTCGATGGAAACGAGATCTAGCGGTTGGTTGGCTCATTAGCGTTCGATCAAAGTGACGGTAAACGTACAACTCATAAAACAGCTCTCTCAAAGGCTCTAAATATTCATACGGCGGGTCTCAAAAGATAATCGTTCGAAGCTACCAGAGTCCCGATATTAAAATATGATGTCGTTTTTAGCCGCGATCGATGTAAAAGAAAGAGATCCGTAATCAAAGTGCCGACTGAATAAAACATATCCACTCTCTTTGTCGCTGCCCGGATGAAAACCGCAAAAATATCGTGCCCAACGAAATTGTCCTCCTTTTTCTCCAAAAAGAAAAAAAAAAAAAAAAAGAAAAGGAAAACAGAAAACAAAAAGGAGAGAAAATTCGTCTTCCGTCTATTCATGCATACAGCGATGAAGCTGTTTATCTGAAACTTAATGAAACCTATGCTGAATTTAATTGGCCGGTGTGTGGGCACAGGCCGGCAGGCGAACTTCTTTGTCACGTTTCAATAAAGAAATCATGTCTTTGATATTGAGATTCGGAGCTTTCGATAGCAAGGACAAGTAATTTCCATGATATTGAACTATAGATGGAGAAAGGAGGGAATTTTTTAATAATTGAGCCCGACACGATATATATATATATATATATATATATATATATATAAGGTGGTCGATGGTGATGGCGGAATAGAGCACGGTATGCCTTGAATACACTGCCTGGAAGGAATCCCTGACCCCCATCGAGCCTCTAAGCCAATATTTTTCTATTCTTTTCGCAGATCTCGCTGCTGCCTTGCAAGAGAAGATTCTCCGCCTGGCAGCCATGAATATTCCCTCTGTTTAACGATAAAAACGCCAGGGGAGAGTCGGTATATTTTTCGAAATTTCTTACGTTGTTTGTCTCTTTCGTTTTTTGTATGTTTCCGCGGAGTTTGTAACATTGCAACGTGGAACTGCAAATTGAAAGAATGGTGCATTTAATGCGGGAAAGAGTAACTTATTTATTTAACTAGCAAAATATTTGTAACAAAGATTACAGATCCTACAATTTAGGATATCTGTGATATAAATTGAAAATATTCTTCTTTCTTCTAATCAAACAGAATTTCAATCTATTTAGTTTTATTCGATTTGCCTATCAATGAAATTTGCCCAACAGTTTTCCACTAATCTCACGTTTTAAAATAAACAGAGCATTTGTAATATTTAAATTGTCGCCAAGTCTTGTTAAATCTAAACTCAATCCAATTCTGTTGAATAAAAGATAAATTGAAAGTAACCAAAAAGTCAACAGCCCCGAAAAAATGACGGAAGACCCGACAAAATGACCCAATTCCACTCAAAAAAAAACAAAAAAAGAAAGAAAATAAAAAAACGAGAGGAAAGTAGAAAAGAAGGAAGAAAACGGGGATACAATCCTCTAACCTAGTGACACTGAAACGTGCAGGAAGGGATGGAAAACGTCCGCGAGCACATCGAGCGTGCTCTCGTCGTCGCGGATCCCAACGGTTTCAACGATACCGTATGTACTGCGTACCGCGTAGTCTTGTTGGACTGATTTCGCCGAGGAATTTCACGAGGTATCCCCGAATTCCCCGAACGAAAGTAAGTTTCCGCGAGAAAGAGAGAGAGAGAGAGAGTTAGAGAGAGATGGGAGGGGAAAAAAGAAAAATTCGTAGACGAGCGCGTTGCACGCAGTGTGGGCAACGGCGCTATTACAACAAGGGTTGCTCGTATTGATCGTGAAGGGGGCCGCCGCGCGCAACGTTCGCAGTTCTCGGCCATCTCCGACGATCTTCGTGGAATAACCTCACCCTAGGGCCCTTAATGTCTGTATCCTCTCTCTGTGCAAGCTCGCCGCCGCGCGATTCCGCCTCTCTCTCTCTCTCTCTCTCTCTCTCTCTCTCTCTCTCTCTCTTTTTCTCTGTCGTAACGTGACGCGTGCCTTCCGTCATTTTCGTCGTTATTGCGAGAACAACTTCATTTTCCAAAAGGAAAAGTTTGGCGCGGACGAAGGGGGGAAGGAAGAGGGTGGTGGATCGGTCGGGACGGAGTCAGACGTTGGGGATAGATGGAATTTTAGGCGTTTGTTTCGAGGCGTCGAAATCGGGGGGGGGGAGTAACGGCGATGGATAATGAGATCCCGATTGATCGGGCTAGACGCAGAAATTTCGCGCGTGGATGTTGAATTTCTCTTTCAGCGAGTTCTCTTGTCAATTCAACGTTCTTCATCGCACTTCTTCGTTACCGGTGTCAACAGTGTGTTAACGTTGTATTGTATGATAAATAATCGTACGTAGTACGTGACGATGCTTTCGCAAGGAATTATTCGACTAAGAGAATCTCTTCTATCCCCATCAGAAACCAAGACACCACCCACATTTACATACTCTTATTCATTATCTCCGGACAGACGACAAAAGAGAGACTTTCCACGACTTCCTCCTTCGCAAACAGCTCAACGCAAACAACTCGCGCTTTCTCGTGAAAAATCTCCGCCGAATCGATCGTGGCGGGTACCGATCGAAGAGACTTCGCCACGAAGAGTGCAGCTCGTCACTCGGACGAGAATCAATCGGTGGAAATGGCGGCACGAGGTTGTAGAACCTTAGAGCGATAAGTGGACACATTTCCTTCTCCCCTCTGCCTCGTTCCTTTCCCTTTTTATTTCGTTTTCTTCCCCCCTTCGGATCCGAACGACGAAGGACGACGACGTCGAGCACTAATTTTCTGAAATTTCAGACAGGCCGAGATAACGAAAGGAAAATATGAGAAACATAGACGCGGCGGCTCGGCTCTCGAGTTCGACGAGAACTTAACGAGCGTCGCCGACTCCCAAAGCGTAACGAGTGGCTGGATAAGAGGTGGAGCGGGAGGGTGAGAGGAGAGATAGAGAGAGAGAGAGAGACACCCCGGGTGAAATTGGATTTTAATTTGAATTAATCTTCCTTTATAGACGACAGCCGAGTTTGAAAGGCAGAGATTACGGTAGTTACATCGCGGATGCATTGATTACCGTCTTTGTTTCCTCGTCGGTTCGACTCCTGCTTAGCGTCGCGGAATATCGCGACCGGTGTCTCGGATTTGTTGCATTTGTTCGCCCGGTGAACGAAACTGAGGATTCCACGAGTCCATTCCACGATTACACCATCGAGCGACAAATGTTTAATTCAGCACTCTCTAACTTTTGGAAATTTTGTAGAGACAACAAAGGAAATAGAATTCGACGAAACAGATGAAGTTAAGTTTACGAATGATTGGGCGAATATAATAAAACATGAATTATTAATAATCTGTAGGAATCTCTAAGTCGAACTGACATCTAGAAGTGTATTTCACAACATGTACTTTCACTTGAACGTAATTATCGCAAGCGAAGGTATCTAAAATATCAAAAGGACTGGATTTGTCGAATTGACAATAAGTGATCTAGTCGATCTCTCATCTCGAGATCAATTTACTCGTTCGATACGAGAGAGGACAAGCGGACGATCTACGAAAATATTGCGCCTGACGACGGAAGTACCATACTTTCGGCTGGCGAATGCCAGGGAAATTCGGGTCGAGAGGATCCTCCTCGGTCGTCGTTCGCCAGCAATTTTTTTTCTCTCTTCGTCTCTGCGGGAGAAAACGAAAGGCACAAAAAAAAAGAGAGGAGAGAGAGAGAGAAAAAAAATAGAAAACGGGCCCACTTTTCTACGCGAACGAGGAGGAAGTTACTTATCTCCTATTCCCGCGGAAAAACCCGGGGCTCTATCCGGCCTCTCTGGCTTCTCTCAGTTTTCTAAAACGACGCTCGCTCGCTCAGGCTGCAGCTATGTATCAGTTCCTCGTATTGTTTTCTCCCGGGCTGGAATTTCGAAAATTCCTCGTCACGCCAGCGTTACGTAGCTGAAAATTGGAAAATTGCATTCGATAACTTTTCGTCACAACAACGAACTTCCACACACACTCTCTCTCTCCTGTTTTTTCTTTTTCTTTTTTTTTTTTTTTTGATCGTAGTCGGTCGCGATTACGAGCTCCCGCGACCTCTTTTCCCCAGGCAGGTGAATAATTGTGTTACGTCGCAGTTTAAATTGTTTCGAGGAATTTTAGATGGCAGGAAAAGTTCAACGGTTTTCTGTTGCCGTTACGTCGTTATCGGCCGCCAGTTTTTTTTAGGTTCGTCCGACTCTTGTGAGAACAACAACAGCTGAAAATCCCCAGAAAATTCAGAAATTTAGAAATTTAGAAATTTAGAAATTTGGAATACGAGGCTCACTGGATTCAGGAACTTCGAAACTCAGAGATTCGGGGATTCGAGGAATTTGAAAGTCCACCAAGTTTCAGCTAGAACAGAGAGACACGCGAGCGAACGTTCCATTCAATTACCGAGAACGCCACGGAATACGTTGTTCTTTCAATTGATTGAATTATTCTCGCGCGTTATTGTACACATTGCGGGGAATAGGAATGGGAGAATATTATTATTGCAGATGTAAAGTTTGCTCGGCAATAAGTTCATTATAGATGCCATCGGTGCTCTTAAACATCCATTTGCGGCGAGTATCCGCGTTATACCGTTGTTCCACGACGCGGCATAATTTATAAATAATATAAAACTCCCTTACTGCTCACAATAATGCTTAAATGCTTCTGCGTTTTCAATTATTAACCCGCTATTCCATTAGCAACGCGTTAACGTGCGTGCGCGACGTTTACTGCCACGTTGTTATTCCGTCAATAACAACATATTATATTCGCTAGAAATTATTCGAGCACCAGGTGGATTCTCCATTAAAGCCTGAAACACGGAGGCGTCGTCACAAAATACACAAACGCGCGAATCTTCGAAACCCTGGCCCAAAATTCGCGCTCTGTCTATCAATCACTCGAAACAAACGACGTCTTCGATTATTCATCAATCTCTTACCTGGTGATCAATCAAAATCGACGAACGCGTGTCCCCGCCCCCGTCCGGCGGTTAAATGTTTAATCCGCCAACGGGAAAATCACCCGGCCGAGATTCGGCTTCAATAATTTCACAGTTTTCAAAAATGATCCGGTTCAATCTCGCAGTCCACGCCGCGCGGTTATCGATCCTGCCGCCGGGACAGCGGAAACCTTCTCTTTCTCGTTTGCCGCGGGTACAGACTCGTAGCGCGTTTTAAGAGGATTGCGCGGGCACAACAAAATCGCGAATTAGGCGACCGGGGGTTTTATCAGCTGCGCGATGCGTAATTGTTCGCGATACGATACACGCGGTGGAACGAGGCCGCCTCTCGTCGCGTTCGCTGAACTTCGTTCCCACCGCCGACGCCGCGTTCGCGCAATTATCGCGCAGCCGAGTTTTTGTTTTCGCGGCGGGGTCGCTCGGAGTTCAAGTTCAGACTGCTCTCGTTTCGAATTTCAACCGCGCGCGCACGCGAGAGAGATTAACCTCTCTGGACTGGTTCAATTTTTTTAACGATGCTGCGAACTATCAAGATGGCAAATTTATAATTTTTATATTTAATCGACCGCTGAAAACAGGATCTCTCAATTATATCGTCGACAAGTTGACGAGGTATTGGAAAAATTAGCTAAATACGCCGAGGAAAGTCTCGTCGTTCCGCGCAACAATGGAGAAACATCAATCTGAAAACGTTCTAGATAAAAATCTACGATCCAGGTGCAGTTGTGTTGGACGGCGAAGAATGGAGAAAGCTTGATAGGGCGTAGGAACCGTTGTGGAACCTGTCCGAGATTATCGCGTGGCCTGGCGACGTGGAAGTCAAAGGTGGAAGGATTATCACCCTCGGTGATCCGAGATAAGTCAGAGGAACAGGGTGATCCTGCGGCGTACGGTCCAGAATTCCGCGAATACGGCTTTGCTTTCCTCGTATCTTCGAACTTTTCTTTCTTTCATCATTTCATTTCGTTTCATCCATCTTCGCGTTGCCTGCGTTAAACGCCAAGTTTAATACTCTCTGATCTCGCGGCTACGAAAGTTTCGTGGTTGCTAATTTTGTAAACGAAAACGCAGGAACTTTTCACAGCGACGAACGATTTCTTCCGAATGTTTTCTTCGTTAGAGGTACATACGTTCGACAGCAAAGTGTGTTTCGTTGATTTTCGCGAAACGTTCAAGTGACAAGGGACGGTTACGTCAACGAGTCGATACACACGGCGAGGAGAAACAAACATTAATTACGCAAACGAGCGGAAAAAGACAAATGACGCGAACGTAGGTCGTAAAGGAAGAAGGCAGACGAAGAAGTGAAACTAATAACGCTCTCGAGGTATCCGGGCCTCCGGGTTTCCGTGCCAGGAAAGACCTCGCGCTGCCACAATCGAGGAACACCCAGTTCCAAGACTTTTGACGATATAATTAAAATAACAGAGAAATTAACTTTTCTGCCAGTTTCTTTCGTTCGTACGAACAATTGTGCAGCTAAGCGATCGCTTGTTATTCCTAAATATCCGGGCAATCTGATCGATCTTGTCAATGTTAAAATTCGTTGGAAACGATCGGTCGTTGAATTCTGGGGAATTTTCGATTTCCATCGAATCTCTGGACACTTGGCGATATATTTCCATATTGGGGACATAACCGTGTTCCCGCGAATACGAGAAAGACATTTTTCACTCGACGCCAGAAGAGAAGGAGAACGATCGGTCAAAGTCTCGGGTCTTTTAATTATCCGGAGACGTAATAGAAATTTCAACGAAATTGTTTTTCCCACAATACGATACGTTATATTACTTCCCTCCCCTCCCCCTCGCCCAATCCTCCGCCGTCTTCTATTTTTTTTCCCCGCCGTCTTTCTCGCTCCTCCATTTTTTCTTTTCTTTTTTCTCTCGTTTCTCTCTTTCTCCTTTTCGAACTCGTTACTCCACGCAAAGTGTTCCATAATGGGAACCGCGCCTTAAAAGTGATCAAAGGACACGCCACCCGTTTCTGAAATATACGTAACGAAAAACGTCGGAAGGGGGGAAGAGGAGGGGACGGGGGGAGGGGGGGGGGGAAGGCAAAGCAACGTATCGTATCCATCTGACGAGTACAAGCGCGGCCGAGCAAAGGCCACCGTTAATTAACATAAATTGTTTGCTTTTTCCGCCGCTCTCGCTGTTTCCCTCCTTTTCCATCTTTGCCCGACCGTCCGCCCCTCTCCCCTTTCTCGCGTCGCCATTCTACCTTTGATTCGCCCATCAGCGTTTTCAACCGCGGGTCGCTCGCGCACGACGCGTCAATCAGGAATTCCGCGAAAGAAACGGGGAAATGCGAAACACTGGAAACAGTTGGAGATCGCCATCACGGGCTTCAGTCGGTTCACGTGAAGTTACAGACTGTTCGTAAACGAAGGAACAACAATTCCGAACGATCGACCCCATGGACGAGTCGTGGAAATCTGAAAATTCGATTGGAAAAACTTGTTATTCGTACATACTTCGACATTCGCAGAGTCCAAATTCGAGTGTATTTACCCCTGGCTGTAATTGTCGTTGCGTTATCATGTTTATCACATTCGTTAAAAACTCGCGACTCAGCGGCGAGAGTTGGAGGATTTTTAACAGGGGTCTTGCACGCGGCGCATCAGAAACTCCGCGAATCGATAAACTCCCTGGATTTCTGTGTCGTGGGCGTGTTTGCCATGGCGAAGAAGGTCGCACTCGTCGTCGCGGGGGAACATCCATCAAGCAATTCAGCGGTGGCGCGAGCGAGACAGCTTCCATAGGTGGTCCCATCAATTTAAAATCCTCGCGATGGCGCTCGTTCCAAGATTCGCATCGCAGAGGACGCGGTCGTGACGGGACAGTGAGACAAAAGGTGGGACAAATCTTCGTTTCGTTTCAAATTATCAATACTTTCAATAACAGCTGCGTTACTTCGACTTACTCTGGCATAATAACCGGAGAAAGAAAAAGTTTGGAAGAAATTTTAGAATTCCGTTGAAGAATCTGATTCACGTGATACAGAAAAGTGTATTTATTTCGTACAATTATATAATAATTTTTTACTTACGCCAGCCATTTCTTTTTTTCCATTTCTCTTGTTAATTTTATTTATTTCGGTTTCAAATGCCAAGAATTCTTATCATCGCCGTGAGTGAAAAATTCGAGAGCTCACGCGTCAGATTATATATGTATATATATAATGTATTTATAATGAAATCGGAGCGTATCACTGGAGTTCTTTTTTTTCCCTCCAAGTTGGTCGATATCGTTACGCTTTAGCATTCTATTCTGGGCAATCTCGGGGCTGACTTCCGTCCGTCATCCCTATCGTCCCTAACGAACGAATGGCCACAAAACCTTATCTTATTACTGGCTCCTGATGACGGACCCAGTTTTTGTCATGCTTCCGTAGCTAGTGACCGTAATCTATGTTTCCACGAATTCCTCCTTTTTCGTTGGAAACGAAGGCACCAGAGAGAGAAAGATCTCCACTGTCCACTTTTCTCCTCGATTCTGTCTAACATCGATCGTGTCGTGCAATCGTCAAGGACGCTCTCATCGATAAAAAGAAGAAAGAGAAAAAGAAAGAAGACGAGAAAAGGCGGGAGATAAAATTGGAAAATAATTATATTTAGTTCTAGTCCTTCCCTTCTTTTTAAATATAAATATTTATTTAGCAAATCGACTTGTTCGAGAAATGTTTATTCCTGAAAGTCGTAGCTTGCACACGAAAATTTCAAACTGCAGAAAGGTATAAAAAGTTTCTGCGTTGTAACGTTTATTTTTTTACATTTATATCTACTTTGTTGAATATTCTCAAATAGGAATAACAAGAAAGCATTCAAAGCAGAATTCTCATTGTAATTTTTTCGACAAGTAAGCCGGTCTTCAACTTCGTGCTCGCAGCAATCATTTCTCGCATCAATCCATTAACGTCAACGATAATTGAATTCATCGAGCGATACGTTTTAGAACGTTTTCTGGTCGTGTCATAATCCGGCGCTTGTTGCATCAGAAATTGAGTGTAACATTTAATAAAACATAAACGTCGCGCAAGTATCTTTGACGTCCTCCGGCTATCAATCATCCCTAATGACACTTTAACATCCTTCCATCCGCCCATCTTCCTCCGCCGTTACGTACTTAAGAAGACAAGAATTCCATCCAATTCAACGAACTTTCGAAACTATATCTACATATTCAGCCGAGAATGAAAATCGTAACAACGGAGATACTTTCCTCCCGATATATATTTCCAGGCAAATTGTTATAAATCTCTGCTCGTCGAGGAACTGTATTTTCCAGACAATAAAAGAGAACAATTTCATTATTATCGTCGCTGATTGATTAACAATTAATTTATAACAGTAATTGAAAAGCTAAGCAAGAGGAAAAATACGAAGGAAAAATACTTCCAGTTCCGATCAACTTCTCATTATGATATTATACAAAAGTGTTAACGACGCAACTCGTTCAACTCGAATTCTATCCAAGAAAAATCCACCGGATACAAAACATGAAATGTTTACAATCCGCGGCGTCCCTCGACGTTGCAAACACACTCGAAAAGTCCAAAGAGACAGCACTCTCGCCTAACCCCCTGACGTTTCTCTTAATAAAAATTTCCCCGCAAATTCCGAGGGAAATCCCCCGCACCGCCACGCTCACACATCCGCGACATTCAATATTTAAATTCCAGCGAACCGCTTTCAATTTTGCCAACAGCTGGAATAACAATATCGGCTGCACTTTAGCGAGGAATTTCGAAGACGAAGGAGAATTGAAGACGACGACGACGACGACGACGACGAGGAAGCGTGCACGCCGGGCTAGATTCGAACTGGTCATGAAAAGGGAAAGAGCGGGGGGAGATGGCGAACGCGGCGAAATGCTAACGCGGACTTTAGCTCCCAATGAATATTTCAGCGAGTCAAAACCTGCGAAGCCGCTTTCCAATATTCCGGCATCCATTCTCCGTTCTTTTATCCGTTGGCTGGAATTTTCGCAGCCGGCGCGCGAGTCCGTTCCTTCAACAGGAAGTTCCCCGCCGGGTGTGTATAGAGATGTCCGCCGCGTGTCGTGACACGCCGCGTTTCCAAAGATACGAGACGAAACCGATAACAGAGATAGAGAGACGGAGAGTGAAAGAGTGAGAGAGAGAGAGAGAGAGAGAGAGACCTTTTGAGAAACGATTTCCCCTCCGTGCCCGGATTTCCGCTGACAATTCGAACGCGTTGCCAACTCGGATATTAGTGTGTAATTGCGTTTCAATTCGTCGAAAACAGACGAGCGATTGTCATCGTTTGTACTTTGGTTCGTGTCACGATTGGTGAATAATTTTATAAAAAAGAAAAAAAAGAAGGACAGTCGAAGAGATACGCGCGGCGTTGAAAATTTGCGCGGTCGTTCAATTTGAAAGCGTAGGCGCGCCGCGCCTGGAATTTTAATTAATCCGCTCCCGATGTGTTCTTGATCTGAAAAATTTTCATTTCACGGACGTAAATGAAAATGCCCGAGTTCATTAATTGGTACAACACAAAAATCACCCAATTAATATTCTCTTCCTTTGGAATTTTTTTGGCGTTTCTACGTAGTTACTGGAACTAGTTAAGCATAAGCACGAAATCCTCTCGCATTTGTCAAACCGTGCGACGATTTATTAAACGCTGCTCTTTCATTGTTTCAATGCGTAAGATGATATAACGTAGGCGAGTGTGAAATGTATGAAATAAAGCTTGTAACGCAGCGTTTCGCACGCATTTCGAATTGGATCGCGTATAAACAAATAGGGAAAAATGGTTCCCGTTGTTTTAAGCAAATACCGTTGGATTTATTAGTAATAAAGTAAAAAGCGTCACGATCAATTGGAAATTTTATACTCTATAAATTTTCCCGTTCCTCCCTGCGCGCCGCTCTTCACCCGCCACTTCCTGTTTTGTTCCGCACTGTTTCGTTGCCCCAAGTCAAACACAATCGTGTTGTTTAATATCTCTCTATTCTATTAACTTTCATTTCGCTATTTAATGATCACGCGCGAATTTTCGAAATTTTATTCATCGCCAGCGTGTGAAACCGGGGGAGGAAGAATTCACGCTGTTGAAGTTATAGAGAATCACGCGAGAAAATAAACAGATCGTGCGAATAAAATTCACGTCGCGGCGCGAGGGAGGAAATTTGTAGGGCAAACAGTTTTTCCTTACGCCGGGAAAGGAGAAGGGAAATCTCTCGTAACGCGTGTAAACAAGTATTCGCGTTAATCCTTCAGTTGTTTTTTTCTTTTTTTTTTTTTCAGGAAAATAACCTCCGACCTGACCCTCCGGGCTTCTTGTTTGCAAGGAGCAAGCCTGGTAGGAAGCCGCGCTAAATTTTTTAATGAATCCACCGGCGCGAGTCGTGGATGAAGCTCAACGTCGCTCTTTGTTTCGCGCACGTTTCCCGCAACGTCACAGCTAGGACAAATACAGATATTTTTACGATCGCGCTGCAACTGTTTCACAACGGGAACATAGAAATTGAGCGACATATCATTTCTCAAGAAAAAAAAAAAAAAAGAAAAAATGAAATTCAAGGAACATTTATATTTTAGATTCGTCTCGTATCACTCTCACTGGCAGAAAGAAAATTCTCATTAATTAAAATTCCATCGTCGTATAGTCGATGACGATTTTCCTCTTTGAGAATAGTGGAAAGATTGGCCGGAAGGGTTGACATTTGACGAGAAGGCGGCAAAAATCGGGAAACCTTTTGAAGTGAAATCGAAAGAGGGGAACGCGCACCTTCTCGCTGCCTCTGGCCCCGCCAATTTCGCGCGGAATTCCCCTACGGATAGCTGGCCGGCGCGAGCCGTTTTGCGCCGTCGGCGAAAACATAAATTCCCACGAAAAGTGAATTCATCGACCGCCATCCGTTATCGAACCGCTCGCACGATCAGCCTCTGGTTTCCAGCTAACATCTCGCGAAACTATCCTGAAACACTTGTAGAAACCTTCTGCGTGCGTACGTTGCATAAAACATCTTGCCAACATTGGCCAAAAGAGTGTTTGAGTTCAAACTCTTGAGAATGTAATGTACATGTAAAAGGAGAAATTGCGAAATTGTTTCGCAGACGTGAGAAAAGTCTTACAGCCGTGATCAAATTAATATTTTACAATGTCAAAATATTATAATCCCTGTTTCAGAAAAGATCTAAGAAGCCTAACCTAATTTGCGCGTTCCGCACGAGTGTCAAATCTATTAAACATACGTTGACGTTCGGTAGGTGAATCGAATCCCTACACAATCGTGCAGTTTGCATAAATATCCGCGATCGAGTTATCATTCGCGTGATAACCGGCTGGCATTTAGAAGCGAATGACATTTAATATCTAGGCATCTGCTTGAAGTTTAAAGCACAGGGCACGAGGCGTAGGTTCGAGGCACGGCGTATCCTTTAATCGGCGAACAAATTCTCAACGGCGAACGTACGGAAGCATTATAATGGGAGTGACGTGTATATGTGTGTATATATACACATACATACAACAGCATGAATGTCGCATGGAAGCGCATCAGAGCCGCGTTCTCTATGCTATTTTACGCTGAATCTATTCGAATGCGCCGCGTGCTTGAAAGTTTAAACGAGAAGGAAGTTAGGAAGACTTGTTATCACGGTCGTTTAATCATTGCGGATTATGTAATGGGTAGAATGTGCGGTTAATTAGCGTGGAAAGGTATGAACTTCTAGTCTTTCGTTCCTCTCCCTCTCTCTCTCTCTCTCTCTATCTCTCTGCAATTTTCAACTTTTTCTCCCACTCTCCTTCTCTCCCTTCTATCCTATGCCCCTAATGGTTTCTCGCGATTACGTTTCATGGAAACCGGCCCTTATTTGTTGGAACGATTCGTTAATTACAATGCACGCGCGTCTCAAAGCGTGTCGCACAATTATAATTTGAACGAATTCGAGTGATTCGGGAATCTAGTTCAATTGCACGCAATCGATGAGTCTGTTGCAAACATCGAGCTCGTTTTAGACGAACGAAAAGTTTTAATTCAGCTCTGTCGAATAGATGATGCGAATATCTTTCCAGTACAAAGCGATTTTCAAATTGCAATTTCACGAATGCGAGACGCAAAAACTGATTTTTGAGAAAGATGCGATGCATTAAGAAACGGGATTAAATAAAGAAACTTGAGAATGGCTCATTAAGTAAATTTCATTGAAATTTCTTGGAAATAAAAATTCTAATAAATCATCTTTAACAGAATAAATAAGAACCATGAATTGGTACCGAAGAAATCTTTCCTGATAGAAAATACAGTGTAAAATTTAGTACATTAATTATTATCCAGTGTACCACCGCGTCATTGAATACCACTCGAGAGAAGGAAAATAAAATGTTTCGAGAATGTATCGAACATAATGAAGAAAATATTGTTGAGGAACATTATTGTCGTGCACAAACGAAATAAAAAAGCTACAGAGAAAGATGACGAATAACGAGAAAGAGAGAGAGAGAGAGGAGAAATGACGAACCAAACGAATGATAGAAATAATATAATAAATAACAAGAGAAAAAGCAAAATGCAGGGATATCGGTGGCGCGCAGGCGGACGGCGAAATTTCAGCGAGCTGAAACGCGCGATTATACGGAAGAGGGAAGAAAGGGAGGCAACGGAATCGAAGATAAAAAACAAAAAAAAAAAAAAAAAAAAGGAAAAAAAAGAGAAAGGAAAAAAGAGAGGAGGAAGAAGAAACAAAACTATAAAATAAATTGAGCCGGCAGAAGGACAGTTTCGGGATTACCGGGCCGATGCATTTGTTTTACCGTAAAATCCGATAGCCATCGGCTCTTGGTCTATAAAAAAAAAAAAAAAAAAAAAAATAAAAAAAATAAAAAAAAAGGAAAAAAAGAGGCAGGCTGGGCTCGCAGTTGGGTGCGATTTCGAGATTTAAAGGAGAACGACCGGTTTCCCCAGCGGCGTTCAATTAGACTTTATGTTTATCGTTTGATTCGCAATGAACGAGTCGCAGGGGTTGGAAACTGTGGATCGTTCTGTTAATCGAGCGGTTCGACGATCGAAAAGAGAGAAGAAAAAAAGTAGAAGAAGGTATTAACCTACGTCGCAATAAAATTATCTCTGTTCGCTCGATTTTTATACATGCGAGAAAGAGAAACACTTGAGAGTGAATTTTCATTCATTGTCCAATGTGTTTTTCAATTGCTCTGGGCCGCAGTTGAACCGAGTGATTTAATAGAATTCAATCTCCAAGTTGCAAAATCCACCTTGAAAAAAGAAATCCATCTCTCGTCGAAAGAAATCGGACGCATAGTACACCAGTCCACCTTCTCGATTAACCTGCCCTCGGAACGATATTTTCAGACGTGAAAATCCGCAGTTTTGATTTTAAAAGTCCGCGGTACACCGTGTACACAAAATCGTGTGTACCTTCGACGTCCGAAAAGTCGGCTAGTCTGAAAGATGGATCTCATGCTCGGATCCTGAAACGGTAAAGCACTTTCTTGGCCGTTCGATGAATCTTTCATCCATCTGTTGTAACTCGGAGGATGATCGTGGAATTCTCGAGCACTGGTAACGCATCTCTGTCCTTCGCGAGGACATCGAATCAGGTCTCAAAGGGGTTTACTGCCGGGTATTACATGAGCCAGTCCATTAAATGAAATTCAACATGGCTGGAAAATGATGTTTATTTTTTTTTTTTTTTTGTGTAAACTTGCAAGATTTATTCAACACGTCAATTACATTAACCCGTGCGTCGTCGATTGGCTGAAAGTTCCGTGACAGATCAATTGTAACTGAACTGCCGGCGATAGAAAGTCGAGTCGATTCAGGGTCTCGATGCGGCTTTGTCGCCCGCCGTGCGTGAATTTTTAAGCTCTTTAAACCGAAAACTGGAAAAAGAAAAGAAAAACGGAGCGAAAAAAAGAGAAGGGCCGCATGAAAGAATGACGAGTCGCGCGTAGACGCACGCACCGGCTGCAGCCTAGCTGGCAGTTATCCATTCACCGGGTGGTTAGCGTGATTACACGCACAATGCCGCTCTTCATCCTCTTTCGTCGCCCGTCTACCCGCCAATTCCAGCCACCACTTCCCCCCCCCCCCCCCCCCCCCCCCCCCCCCCACCCCCCCCCCCCCCCCCCCCCCCCCCCCCCCCCCCCCCCCCCCCCCCCCCCCCCCCCCCCCCCCCCCCCCCCCCCCCCCCCNTACACGCACAATGCCGCTCTTCATCCCCTTTCGTCGCCCGTCTACCCGCCCATTCCCGCCACCACTTCCCCCCCCCCCCCTCCCACCCACTCCACCCAAACGGCTCGCGCCAAACCGTGCAGCAATCGCGTCGGTCGACCTTTTAGCATAGACATCGTACGCCATCGAGAGCTGTCCCTCGGGACAGATGGACAAACCGGTATGGCAGGCTCGGGGCCGCTCCATTTTCCACTTGGATATCGCCTAATAATTTCGGGGATTTTCACTCTAATCCTTTAATGTCCTTACTCACGGGCAGCGGGCAAATCGAATATCCCTGGCCCGTGGCCCAACGTGAAACGATTCGACTGTGTCACGCATCGGTGCCGCGATACCGATTATGCTACTCGGTGTGTGAAACGCGGGGGAAGGTAAGTTTCGTGAAACGAAACACGCTGCTTCGGGTGGCTGGCGGATTCGAGTGTCGAGGGGGGTGGTTTTGACGTGGAGAGGGGTTTGGGAGGGGTTTTTGAGACTATTGGAGCTCGTTGACGCGAAGACACAGAAATTGCAACCTTGTTTTAGCGACAAAGGGAGAAATAATTCGAACAGCTGGAGATCCGAGGAGATTTAGAAGAAATTTTGAAACACGGTGTATCGGAGTCAAAGTGTGCTAGAAATCCCAGAGGCTAGGTCTTTAAGAATTTTTATATTATTGTGGTAACTTGTGGTAACTTATTTATTTATTTCCGACAAAGATTTTAGTAACTTCAGCAGAGGGAGCAGTGATTCGAATATCTGGAGATATTCGGGAATTTAGAAGAAACTGTGAGATATGACGTGTACGTTTCTGAATTTTTATTCGGCGTATCGGAAATTTTGAGATCAGGTCTGTAGGAATTTTTATATATTGTTGCAGAAACTTTGATCGTCGATAAGAATTTCAAGTAACAAAAGGAGCAACGATTCCAGTAATTGGAGATCTTCGTGAAGTTTCAAACAAGAAACTTTGAAATATATATATTGTGTCAAATTAATAAGAATTTTTTAATAATCCAGAAACGAACTCGCACGATACCTCGAAACGGAGCGAGGACTCGTTCGTTAATTCACCCTTTCGATTCGATCTTCTCAAACAAAAGAAAAAAAAAAAAAAAGAGAAAAAAAGAAAAGAAAAGAAAACGAGGCGTCTAACGTAGAATAAATACAGCGTAGGGACGAAGGTGAAAAAGGAGGATTCGACGTATTAAACGCGAATGCAGCCGTGGCGCGAGCAAATTTCAGCCGGTGGGGCCATTCGTCTCTCGATTTACCGGGCCAGAAGGTGTGAAACGAATTAAACACAGGCGGTGGCAGCCCCTTCTTCATGCCTCTCTCGAAACGGAGAACCCTTCGCCAGCCAGCGTGCTCTCTCGCTTCGCCTTTTTCCGCCGTTGTATGCGCGTGTGTATGTGTCTCGTCGTTGGCGTTCTCGGTTGTTCGTGCCACAGGTCCGCAAACGAACAATGAACATTGGATACTCGAGATAGAAAATATGGGTGGTCGGTGGTGGACGCTCGGTGGACGGGGGGGGGAGGCGCAGCTCGTGGATCAGCAGATGATTACGAGGTCATAAATCTTACAGGTTCCAGTCGGTGGTCCTCTCGCCGACACTGCATCACCCGGGGTTCACTCGCTACGCGAGACCGTAAAAATTGCTCTGCTTCGCGCGGTCTCGCCACGCCGGATCGTGTTCCCTATGTTTATTAATTTCCAGATCGTTGACCAACTCGCCCCGGGGTTTCTTTCTTTTTTTTTTTTTATCCGCGGAATTTCGCGGACGCCTTCACAAACAACGGAAAAAGTAGGTGTCCAAATTAATTCTCATTTTTATATTTCTTTACATTTGATTGCTCTATTGGCACCGATGTAATTCGTTGAATCCTTTAAGCGAGGATCGAAACGGAGTTTATAGACAGGATTCAGAAGAGAGGAGAAGCAGAAATCGAAATGTAATAACGACACGAACAACACGATCGATCGATTAATTGATAATAAATCAATCGTGCAACTTGTTGCATCTTTGTGTCGATCGTTGTAGTAGATTCTGTACGCAGAATTGAAGCGAAATTATACAAATGAAAAGGCAATAGTCGACACGTTTAGTCGCAGGTGAAAACAAATTTTCAGCCGACGCAGAAATTTGTGTCATCTAGCGAAATATTCGAACGAGCAACATGCGAGCCGAGTTCCTCGCGATTCGGTATGAAAATCTATTCGGCGCTGGAAAGGTACGGGCGAAACTTTTGGAAATTGTTTCCCAACAACGGTTTAATACGGTTCGGCGCGCGACGCTGGCACATTACGAATCGATTATAATGCCCTTTTAATTTAGTCAACGTACAGCCCGTACTACCCGGGCAGATATATTTATTCGAATTTAATCTCGATTATCGAAACTGGAAAATTTAATTAATTTGTCGCTGCGCGATAGTAATAGATTTCGTGTAATCGACTTACACGAGTTCAAGAGTGCAGCGAATTTCGCATTAGCGGCCCATCTGATTGCCCTGTAAACGTGCTTTGCGAATTTTATACGCGCGCGGCCGGTGTCTTCTGGTATTTTCTGTTTCGAGCTGAACTTTCCAATCGATTGAATCTGATTTCTCGTACTGTCGCACGTACGATATAAATTACGTTATAGAAAATTCGGTCATTTGGTGTAAAACCTAACCTGAATCTAACATAACCTATACCTAACCTAAACCTTCGGAATCTTAAGAATTTTCAAGTTTCTTTACCTTTCACACTTCGAATTTTCTCGCATCTTCAAACTATTCCAAATACTTTAGTAATATTTCCTAATCTCTCGCAAAAATTCGTCATCAACTTAACCTCCCGTTCTCAAGATTCTCCCACAAATCACCTAACCCAAAACATCAAAACAGCTCTTTCAGTCTGGCAGCCGATCGCCAAACCACTCTCGCAACGTCCACGCATCGTGTTTTATCCCATACAAGCACGCGGCGCTTTAGCCTCAAGTCTCTTTGTCGGCAGCCGAAGGAAAACAGAAGAACAAGGAATCGAAACAGTCGACTATGCAGATATTCTCGTGCTGGGGTATCGCGAGGTTCTGCAGTTCGCTCCAGAGAGAAAGAAAGAGAGAGAGAGAAAGAAAAAGAAGAGGAAGAAGAGGAAGAAAAAGTGTAGAAGGACGCATTTGCATGCCGGAGTCGTAAGCCGACTGCGGCGCAGTGGCCACCGGTGGCCCAAACGTTTTGTTCGTTCGTTTCTCAAGCAGCCGGCATTGAGATTCAGAACGAAAAGTGAAAACGGATTTCTCCCGCGACGCGCGGGCTCCGGCGAAACCGTCGCGACGAATCTCTTTCTTTCCCTCTCTCGTTCACTTTTCTTTTCTTTTTTTTTTTTTCGCCTCGCTCGATTCCTCCACCGGCGCTTGCCAACTGTTGGATTTTCAACATTCGAAGATCCTTGAAGATCTGCGAAATCTTTCAGCCCCGAGAAGAACCGATTAATCGATGAAAATTATTTGGAACGTGCCGATGGAAATTTGAATGTGAAAATTGCCACTTTTCGTGCATTTGAGCCTTTCAATTCTCGAAATTTTCGAATTTTCGAGCCCTCAAATTTCTGGATTCCGATCTTCAAACATTTAACTTGGAATCGTCGAAACTTTTCTTCTTCCATCCTCGGACCTTCGACCGTTCAACACACTTCACGAAATTGAAAATTTTTTAATTTTTCGAATCGAAAACCATCGAATTTCGTGATTGTCGGCGACTAGTCTTTCGAGTTCACCGTTCTATCGATTAACGCGCGCTTTCCCGGCATAGCTGGTCCGTCGACACTTCGCCTGGCTGCATTGTTTCACCTATTTCTCCTTTTCAGCTTACCGTTACACCCTGTTAGACGCTTTGGGTATTCAGACTCCGGCTCCGGATCAGAACTTTTCAACCTCCTTGCTCCCGCTGAATGCACGACCACGCGAACAACCGCGTTTTGTTCTACTGTTTCGTGGCTCGGCTCGCACGCGCCACGGTGTTTTTCGGTTAACGTCGGCATAATTAGTGTACACAGAAAGACACCGATTACGTAACTTCTTCGAAACAGAAATTTGAATCGTGCATCGGAGACGCAGAATCATCAGACGTTCGAATTCCCAGATATTGAAATTCTTCTGGAATCCTCGAACCTTGGAATTTTTTAAGCTTCGAGTCTTCGAAATTTCGAAACTCCAAGCTTCCCAATTTTCAATTTTTTGAATTTTGAAGTTTCCGCATTGTCAAATCTTGGAATCATCAAATTTTCGAGTCTTCGGCACTCCAAATTTTCAGACCTTCGAAACTCACGCGTGTTCAAACCTTGGAGCCCCGACACTATCAAATTTTCATCCTTTTGAGTTCTTAAACATTTCCAGCCACGAATCCTCGACTTTACAAACTTTCCAATTCTCCAGCCTTTCAACTCGAGTCTTCAAACCTCTCCAAACATTCTTCATCTGAAGTTTCCACATAGAATCTTCCCTCCCCGGAAAAATAAAACTTGTCCGCGCGGTTATCCGCCGTCCGATCGCAAAGACAAAAGGAAAGGACACGATGCAACCAGATAGAACGTATCGTCGAGCAAATCTTTGCGCAGCGCGCAAAACAGAGGGTAAAACGCAGTACATCGGCAGAGGGAGAAAAAGGTCAGAGAGAGAGAATGGAATTCGACTCGAGTGGTCGGTACATCCAACGAGTTGCAGAGTGCTCGGTTATGCCACTTATGCCTTGATCTGTGTACCCATACGCGTACGCGCACGCGTGCAAACGGTGTACGCCTGTTTGACAATGATCGTTTGCACGCTCCGTGCAAACCAGTTCAAACTCTCGGAACCTCAACGCTGCGCAACCTCCGCGTCTATTTCGATCGATTGGAATCGTCTTTCAATTCCCCGTGGAAAAATTCTATCCGTCGAAGAGAACATTTCAATCGATCTTGAACGAGCCGTGATTTCGTGGCCTTTTTCGCTTTTCAGATTCTCTTTGCCCTTTCATTTGCTGTCCAAACAAACGAATTCGGATCGTCGATCGATGTCACGTGAATCTTGCACTGAATCTTGACACTTAAATTCTTGATAAACGACAATTATTAACATTCTCGTGTTGCAATTATGCAGCCACCACCGTTTTCTTTTTCCATTGAACTGATATCAGCTGGAATGAAGCGTAGAACGCGTTACGTTTTAACATGTCGTTCTAATGAACAATTGCCATTATTAAAACAGGTGAATTCGCGTATCCAGCACTGGCAACTGGTAATTACATATATAATAGGTCTCGTCTGACCTACTTCCACCTCTGCAGGACGCATTGTGCCGACTATTGTGCAGGAAATTGCGGAAAGTTACATAGAAACACCGAAAAGGCCGTAGACGAGGCGTAGATCTCAAGTAGACAGAAACTAATTTGAAACGAACCTTAACTGGCGGGCAAACACGTTTGAGGCAAATCTTTATCAGATCCTCAACGCGGGCATCCAACTTCGCGTTCTGAAAATAAATAGCGATCGCGTTCTATCAAAATTTATCGAATTCGATCCCACGGAGTTTCTCAAATCGTTGAATTTTTTAACCGACTTCGAATCGTCGGACGTTCAAACGATTGAATCTTTCGAAGCTTTGAGTCTCCAAACTTTCGAACATTTGGATCTCTTTGGGATTTTCAAACGTCTGAATTTTCAAAGAATCTTGAAACTTTCCAATTTTCAAATCTCTGAGCGTCTTATGTAACGCTCGATCCTTCGAATCTTCAAATTTTTCAGTTTTCGACACCAGTGAAATCTACCAGCCCCGAGTTCCTGCGAATTTCTAAAGCTTTCTAACTTCAAACTTTAGAATCTCTGAACATTTCGACCTTCAAATTTCCAAATCTCTCGGACAAATTTGCGCGCCGCACGCGTAAATTGCAGGAATTGCTCCACGAACATAAACAACTCTCCAGTTAGTGATTCATTTGTTACAGATGAATGCACGAGTACACCCCTTCCTTGACAAAAAAAAAAGAAAGGTACCTTTCCAATTTCCACATTACAAAGGCAAACACTCGCCGCAAAGCGAGTTACCGTGCATTAGAAGTGATTTTCCCGGGGAAATATTGGTGCCTTTATTGCGGCCGCGGAATCGCCGCAGCTCGTAGAACAAACAGAAGCCAGGTGATTTTACATTTTCAATTAGACTCACGTTCGAATCGATATCGCAAGAATTTATAATTGCAATAACTCTCGGCTACATCGGCTGCAATTCTCTCTCTCTCTCTCTCTCTCTCTCTGTCACTCTCTCTGTCTCTCCCCGGTTGTAGGTATGCTTTTGAAGCTGTCTCTTTGATCGTCAACCACCGTAACGAAATTGCTTTACATTATTAATTCTAATTTGCTTCTAATTACCGATAATTGATTCAAATTACAAACGTAGTGTGGCAAATTGCTGATAAATATCGACGATATCATTTAATTTCGTGTTATTCTTAATCCGTGGGGAGGGGGGGGGGGGGGGGGGGGGAGCTATAAAGAGGCACGCGCGCGTTATAAAGGCCTGTGAATCCGATCGAAGCGCGCTCAACTTTGATACTTTCGTTCTGTACGCTAACGTCGTTCATCTACGATGCAAATTCAATCTGTAATTGCTTGACTTAATTAACCGTACGTGCGGCCCGTACGTGATTATTTCACGATGGGTGGTTCCCATCTGTTTGCTCGGCTTGAAAGAAGCCGGCGAACTACTTTTTCGATAAATCGTATTTGTACTCCGAGCGACACCGCTGCGTCTCGTAATTAAAATTTTCATCGTATCGTTCGGCTGTTTCGAGCAATCAGTCCGGTTGGACACTTTGTACAATACGTAGACGACAATGCGAAAATTTAATTGGCCCGTTCGACTTGAAACGAGGGGGGAAAGATTGCGCGATGAGAGCTCGTACGAGAACGTTCCGTGAAACTTTCATCACACAAATTGCGCTCGTCGCCGAGATTATTTCTTTCGAATGATAGAAATATTTGAAGAAGACTGAACATTTGAAAAAGAAAGGAAGAAAGAACGAAAGAAAGAAGGGAAAAGGAAAACTTGCTTAAAGGAAAGTTGAAAGATCTTCTACGTGCCGAGTTCCAGAGAATTTCTTAATGGCGCTTCGTCTGGAGAGAGAGCTGGTGTATCGATTCCGAGAATGCGAGAGGAGATGAGTCACTCGAGGTGAATTAAGAAACAAATGGCCCTCGCTCTATGAAGCTATCGGACTTGCGAACTATCTTAATTCCTCGTCTACCAATTAAGGTTTCTTCGAAGGCGACGCTCTTAGGTCGAACCTCGCCGAATTATATGGACCATTGCTGATCTTTATGGCGGGGAAGAAAGTTCCAGTAACGGTCCAAGGGACCGTTCACCGTGGTATGTGTCTTTATTAGTTCGTCTCGGCAATTTATTTCATTCTGCACACATGTATGTGTGCGTGTATGTTTGGTCGGCTAAATAATCTCGTCGAAACTAATCATTTAACGCCGGGTTATTGTCTTTCGGAGGATTGTCACGATCGAACAGGAATAATCTATCGTGTACGAATTAACAGATAAACAATGATTACTTCCCAACGATATATATATATATATACTGTCATTGACGATCAGAATGTCGACGGAGAATGAAATTCTATAAAGAAAAAGAGGATTAATGCTTTTCTCAGGTGTTTGATAAAAGAAAGGCCGCCATATTACTTTATTTTAATGATTTAACATTTAATTATAAAAATATTATTTTATGTTAATATAATAGGGTATCTAATCCTAGTTTAATATTTAATTTTCATATATTTTAATATATAAAATTATATATATATATATAAATAATTTAAATTTCACCTATAATTATTAATATTTTTATATATTTATTTATTTTAATAAAATTTATTAATTATTCACTTATAATATAAGTTTAACCGCTATTGCTGGCACTTTAATTTATAATTATTAATTTTAATTCCCTTATTAAATTTTCATTAATTTTCATATTAAGAATTTTCTATTAATTTTATTTCAAATTATATAATATATTTAATTTTAATTAATTATATATAAAATATCAATTTAATTAATAATCAAACCATAATTATATTTTATTATATATTATTTTATTTTTATTGTTTGTTGTTTATTTATTAAAAATAAATTAAAATTTTATATAATTCATATCAATAATAATTATTCAAATTTACTCAAACTACCATGTTAAAAAAATATCAAACAATATTGAAAAAAAGAAAAATCACACATTCGGAAATCTTCAAAATTAGTTTAACAAATCAAAACCTTGTCTATTCGAATTCCATATAATTTTGTTTCCTTCTTTTGTTATTACAGTAAAAGTCAACGAAAAAAAAGGTTCTTCGTCGAAATTTCACGTAACCGACGAGAAGAACTCGGACGAAACAAGCGGATGTCACGAGGCTGAGTTGGTTGGTTCGCGACGAGAACAAACGGGGGGCAGTTCGTCGCCGGGGAGAATGCGGGCTCGTAACGTAAGTAAGCAGGGTGCAGACCTCCGGGCAATAATTAGCTTCTTCATGCACGTTAAGTATAAATCAAGACAATGAACCGAGCATCGATTCGCCGGCTGCTCGCGTGCCTCCGGAATTAGCTTCGGCAACTAGCTTTCCGTGCCGCGAAATCACCGGGCATTCCCCTGGTGGTATAAAACCACCGGCCCCGTGAGCTGCGTGCATGCGCGCACCACCATCAACGCGTGTAATCGTATTCATAAATATGAACAGTTGTATCATATCGAGACTTCTTAAGTACTCGGCACGCCATTCTAGTTATAATTAAAGGGACAAGGGTGTCTCGAGGTTTGGCCTCGTACGAGGCAGTATGCTGATAATTTCCACTAACTGTTGTATCGATCCATTCAGCGACGACCGAAAAATTTGTACATAAGCGAAAGGTCAAGTCGATGCGGTTTGGCAAGGTTTGAGAGAGAAAGAAATGTAAGAACGACAATTGCAAAATTCGAGAAGGAATAAAGACAGAATAAAATTGATGTAGTCAACATTCGTTACTACAAGGGATTAGTAATGTGCACGCAAGAGTGCGTGTGCCTCGAGGTTTGATCTAGTTTGAGACAGTATTATATCGATAATTTTCATCTTTCACACCTACAAACAGTAGAGAGTAGAATATATTTTATTCGACAGTTATATACAAACTGTGAAATTAACAGCAGCCTGACTATTTAATATAATAAACTCCATGTAATTTCTACTAGTGAAATGCTTATTTAGACCACTTAGTCTGTGGTTTTTTTTTTTATTTGACAAAATTCCCTGATGAATCGTCGTTAATTAATTAACGACGATGGTGGAAACTATTGTTTCGGTTGAAACGTCAGTCATCCCAGGAACTCTTTCGCTTAATTTACTATCCGTAGAATACGGACGAGCCCTTTTGTTCGGCGACAGAAGAGAGGGAGGAAGAAACAGCCCGACGAGATCGACAGCACGGCTCGTAAATTTTGTCGATAGGATCGTCGGTAGGTTTGTTGGAACCGGGGGCCGAATTCCGAAGTTCCATCGAAGCTCGCACATCCAATCCTGTCACGCGCAAACCACGAAAGATCACGAGAGACAAAGGCGCGTCTAACAATAAGCAAATTGTTTTTTTTCCAGCTGTAGAAATTTTTTCTTAATCCTGTTACGTTCTCCGATTCAGTAATATTTTTCCAACGGATGCGTATAGATAGATTGAAGCACAAAAATTCAAAAATCACAGTAATTCCACACTGAATCGCAATCCAAATTTTTTTCTTTCGTAACTTGGTATTTGAGGCGCAGTTGTTTTTCTTTTTAATGAAAACATTTGCAGCTAAAGCTAAACGACAGAGATACAAAACGCAAGAGCTATGACAGACTCGTGTACAAATTTTTCAATTCCCTGCCCGCTGGAATCGATTTTTAAACGAGAATTTGAAACAAGCAAATAATCCTCAAGCGTGCCCCGATGGCACGCAATATCGATAATCGTAGGCAAATATGTTGCACGTTGGTTCGAAGGCCACTGCCAATGTTTGCGAGGAAAGTCACGCGTATCCGGTCCCGCCTGGTTTCCCATCAATATGAACGATAGTTGTGTCGGCATGGCAGCGGTCACGCCTCACTTTTGCGTTGCCTTTCGAATTAATTTAAGAACGAGTTAGCGATCGTGACTCGGCCATTAATTCCCTTAGCTTTTAATTTCCACTCGATGGATTGTCAAGAATCGTGAATATGAAAAAAATCTAGAAACATCAATTTCTCCTCTTTGAAAAACAGATCCAAGCCTTCGTCCTTCTTAAGAAGAACGAAAAATTTTCCAAAACTTTGATCGACGAGAAGAGTAGGGCTCAGACGCACTTTCTCGTTCACGCGGACCGAGGATGGATCACTTTCTCCCGAAATAAATGAAAAGGAAAAAAGAGACAGGCAGTCTGAAGAAAATCGTTCCGAATCGATCCATTCGATATTCCGCGCACCGCGCTAGTTAATTCCCGCGGCACGCAGGGAAACGAGCTTCGATCTAGCCTGTAAAGTGCGTCATGAAGCGTGACTGATCAAACGAAGCAGCGAATGCATCGCGCGCCAGCAATTAATTTCCTCCATTTATTATCCACCCCTCGCCTCTCCCTTGTCTCCCGTAAAAAAAAAAAAAGGAAAAAAGAGGACCGAACGAAACTCGAGCCGACGCTAGCAACCCACCGTGTCGGTTGTAGAAGAAAGGAGAAGGCGAATCGGCCGATCGGTTCGTTGGTTGTACAACGTTCGCGCGCCAGAGATGGGGAACGCGCTCGTAAAGGGTGGCTCGCGCGTTCCGCAGGGTTGCCCGCGTCGACTAACCTGTGTGCAGGGCGGTGCGTGACGTCACTGATGACTTATGGCCGTCATAAATCAACCCATTGAATTTCACAGTGTCGATATTTCGTTGCCACCCTGCTCTGCCTCGATTCTCTCTCCCTTTCTCTCTCTCTCTCTCTCTCTCTTTCTGTGTACCGATCAACCCGAGGGAGCCAAACTTCACCAGCAAGTGGCAGCAGGAGATGGGAAAAAGGTCTGCTCGACTCGCGTAAAAATCCTGTACAAGCGTTTCCTAGATTCGCGTTTACCGGCTGGCTGCGAAGATATAATAATTGGCCGGAAGAAAGATGGAAGAATATGAGAGAGAGAGAGAGAGAGAGAGAGACAGAATTCGCGATTGATGATGGGATAATTGGAATGTAATTTAGGAGGTTCCTTCAGTGTCCATGAACCGACTTAAATGTATTATCGAGTCAACATCAGCAGAAAGCATATTTTTTTATTCGATTAACTTAATAAGTGAACAGTGTTAATATAATATGTATCTATATTCAGAATAAGATACAATATTCAACGAAATAAAAATTATACTGGTTCAATCTTGACGAGTATAATTTAAAATTAAAATTTCTTCGTATATTTTGTAAAAATCATTCGAACCTCTAAAAGTGCAGATCCACTGTAAAAATTATATTATATTTCATTGGCCATTTTGACCAAAAAAAANAAAAAGGAAAAGAAAACAATAAATTGATCTCAGTTAAGTAGGTAAGTTTCATCGAGTGATTTACTACATACATAATTCTTCTCGTAAAGAAAGAACGTGAAACGAGCATGGAAATTTGACGATGGTCGCCTGGAGGGTGCGGAGGGGAAAAGTTTTTGGGACTTTCTAGGATATCTTTAGACACGGGCGGGAAACAGGCTACTCAACAGGAGCAGTGGGCTATCGGGTTTGCGGTGTAACCGGACCTGGAAGCTACACGAGCCAGAGTCTCACCCTCCTCCTCCATCTCTCTCTTACTCTCTCTCTTTCTCTCTTGATCTAAGCTCTCGTTTTCTCTCTGACCCTGCCTCCTCTTATTTCGCAAGATTTCCCCAGATGCTCATTGCCCTCTTCCCTAACGCCAACTCGTTCCTAACTTCCGAGAGGCGAGTTTATCCTGCTTTTTTCCACCCGATTCTTTCCTCTTTCCTTTTTCGTCGTCGTCGTAGTCTTCTTCTTCTTCTTCTTCTTCTTCTTCTTCTTCTTTCCCTCGTTTTCTCACTTGCGATACTTCCGGCCGCGGAAGTATCTATTCTCCATCTCCATGGAGAACGAGATTGCCCGGAGAATCTGGCTTTGTGAATCGTAATTGAAACGCTGGAACATCGATACGTTCTATTTTTCCTCTTCTTTTCTTCTCTCGTATCTTCTGCTTCGGTCACGTTTGGGATAATTAAATGCCTCGGTCGATTTTTACACTCCTCCGTCGTTTTAAATTCATCGTCCTCCCGCAGGGAGGAACACGATACAATGATTTAAAATCATTGAACAACGGTCGAGCTCGCTTCAGTGAATCGTACACTCGTAATGAGGCCGAATCATTCCCCGAATTCACCAAGCTTCCGGAATTTAGACCGCAGGTATCTCTCTCTGCCGCACTAAAGTTCCATCCAGCTTCGAAGTGAGAGAAGTTCCGCGTAAGATTTAATATAGATAGACCAAAAGATGTCGGACGGTGTACAACGTCTAAGCGGTGCTTAGAAATTTTCAGATTCCACCAATCTGCGAATCGCGATGATTGGGTCGGAATTTCGAGAATGTTCGACGTCGTGGCGCACGATGAGGATCCACGAAGGGAATCCCGAAGGATGTCGAAGGTTTCGGTGATTCAGCCAAGTTATTGCAGTTCTCTCGTTGGTTCCAAGCGTAGAAGGTTACAACCGCGAAGGTTTCAGCGGCTTCGAGGGGTTCCACCACTTCGAACGATCAAACTCTTCGGCCGGTCGTAACTCTCTGATTCCATCTCCTCCTCACGAGTACGAATTCTTCGTTCCTGTATTTTTCAAATTCCCCGGCCCGTCGGATTTACAAGTGGACGCTTTAAATACTTCCAAATATCGGCACTCTGCTATCCGTCGAATTTACAAATAATTTTGTGCAAATACGAATGTGCAAATATCCTGTGAAACCGTCCAGATACTTAGGAACAATGGCGCGAAACAAACGAACGACGAGCCAGCGACGATATAACGAGACACGAGGAACGCAGTTCGTCCGAATGGAGAGAGTTCGTTCGAACTGGTTCGAGTTCGTTAATGGTGCCATACTTCGAATTACAAACGACGGGAAATTGGTCGTAATCGGGGCCATAGGAAATCTCACTAATGACACTATAAAATTACTTATGGCGCATTGATCCCCGTGACGGGTACTAATTTTAACGGCGGGATAATGAGGCGCAATGGCCACGCGTAAATAATGCTTTAAACGGGGCTAATCGGCACGTGCGTACCGTCGTTCTGCCCACGTTGTAACAAGAGAAACATTCGTTCGCCGTGTAATTGTCGGCCAGCTGAAATTTTATATGTTTGATACGGCGGGGTGTCGGGCGTCGGCCGATTAAAATTTTACTCACGCCTCGCTGGACCGTCGAATTTATCGCTGATAAAAATAAACGCGAAACTCGCTCGACGAAACTACAACTTTAATATTGCAGCACCTGTTGTCTGGGTGAATCTCTGTACCCGGGTGAATATATTTCAGGAACGTTTCAGGGTAAACAAGTTGGCTTCGAAGTATGTACGTAGTTAGCTGGTCACGTGGCGCTAGTGTCGCGTCCACCGTGAAAGGTTATGTTACTCTCATTCGTCTCAGTCAAAGAATTTCGCATTTAACGAATTATTCCAACAATTTTCCAAACAGAGTTGCACGATGTTTAAAAGAATCTGGTCGTTTGGCCAAGTCACCGCAATTAAAGCGGCGAAACAAAGTTCGATCACTATCGAGGATAAGCAAATATCCAGACACATTCGAGGAGAAGAGAAACTGTATGCGCTCTGCAACTGGATGCCGGATTTGCACGTCGAGCTGATTCATCGGCGCGATTATACATATAGGAAGACGCTGGAAGACGTTTACGTCGGCAAGCCGAGGAAACAGCCGACGAATCGCTGTTTCCCCAGAATTTACGTCACCCTTCTCTTTCATATTAAGCGACTAACTAGGGCGCACAGTCGAACGACTTATCGAGGGATTAGCCCTGCACGTGTATGTATCCTCGTCATGTATCCTCCCCGTTGATGCGTTCCCGATGTACCCTAGCCCCGACACTCCTAGAAACTTTGCTAATTCTATCACGACGTTACCTCCACGTTAGCGGATGAATGCGAGCTGCAAATTGGTCGGCCGTTAATCTGTTACAAAGATGCGTTTGTACCTCGCTCGCGTGTTACGTTTGCTAATTGCGTTTGGCGAGAGTGGGAAACTTATTGCAAATTTCGGCCGTTGCTTGACAATTTTGTTTGGCAGTGGTTAATTATTAATTAACCATCCGTGAAAGGACGAGTGTTCTCTCGTTTGCAAATGTTGTAACATTCTTTTCTTCGTCGTGTTATGTTTTAAATAGAAACAGTAATTGTGAGTAAACCAGACTTTCTAAAGGTAAAAATAGACGTAATAGACGAAAACGTATAAAATGACTAGACCACAGTGTTTCCATCCAAGTTCCAATTTCTCGAATCACTTTGACAAAAGTGTCCACAGTCTACTCGCAATATTGGCCAGCCGTGGAACTAACAGCCACTTCATTTGCAATTAAACGAAACGAAACTGAGAGGATAAAGTGTACAGAATACATCGGGAAAGTTCGAAGCACAGTTCTCAGTAACATCAGTGAATCCTGCCAAATTGACAGCAGCTCTGCTAGCCATCGCTACGCGACGAGCTCCACGCCGGAAGTGTCATTAGCACGGGATAATTCGCGCGGCGTACGACGTTTCCTGAACATTCTCTCCTCTATTCGACGACTGGCCTAAATGCAGCTTGCGTGCTGGAATTTTCACACGCTCGAGAAGCCGGAAACAATGCCAGAGAGAAAGAGAGAGAGAGAGAGAGAGGAGGAGAGAGTCTCCAGGATTTCGGGTGGCTTCGGATGAAGAGGACGGGATACAAAAGAGAAGCAAGAAGGGGGTGACAATGTCTCGCGAGCCTCGTGCGCATTGTGCCGTCTCCTCTGCTTCTCTCTCCCCCTCTTCTCCTCATCCTCTTTCCCACCCACGACACACTTCTGCAGACAGTGCTGAGAAGAGATCTTGGAGAGATCCTGAAGGGATTCCCAGAGTGTAGAGAGTATGGATGCCAAGGACTCTCTACCAGAGAACGTTCTCTCTCTCTCTCCCTCTCCCACTTCCTCTTTTTCTGTCTGCGCTGTCTCTTTCTTCGTCGTAATCGCGCGCGGTCTTCGCCTTTATCTTTGACTATCTCGCGCGTTACCCCATTCCTCCTCCTCCTCCTCCTCGTCTCCGCAGCCGCTGTTCCCTCTTTTTCTCTCATTTAACTTAAGATTGGATTGCAGATTACACATCGTACCGTCTTCCCCACCCCCTTTTACCGGTCTCTTCTTAACATCGGTTCGCTGCCTCACTGCCACCCTCCCTCCCCATTCTTTCCTCTCGCTCTCGAAGGTTTTAGACATCCTCCTCCACGGTCAAACGGAGGACACCGCAGGCGTTGCCCCTTATTTTTCGTTTTTTAATCTCGCGCTATATTGCCGCGCCACGGAGGATCCACGGAGGAATGAAGTAGCACAGGAAATGAGAATCTACCGGACGCGGCGGGATTGGTTCGAGAATCGGTCGCTTGTCACCGGGTTCGCGCGTATTGTTAAGTCGTTTCGCTCGCCGCGGCGGAGGATCCCTCGGGAGCACTCGGCAGAAGATGTATTTTTTTCAAAAATTTCGAACTCGGAACAGACAAACTAACACAATCTCCCAGACGCGTGACGCTTTTATACGGACGTTTTATAAAACGCTAAAACGTGTGAAAGAAGGCATTTTTAAAAGTTGTTAATTCAACCATGACAGGTACACGTACGAATTTCAAATTCATCTTCTGAAAACTGATTTTCAAAGCATCCGCGATCGGGAAAATTAAATATTGCGCTCTCTCCTAATATTGTTTCATCCGTCCGAACGGAGACACGATGATACGCGCTTAATTAAATCAAACTTTTTTTTTTCGCCCCCGGCCATCGCCACACACGGAGGACGAAACTCCCGTTCCATTTTCAACCGTCAAACTTGTCGCCAAACTAAGTTGACGGTTTTTAGTAAATATTTTACAGCCCTGGTGATCCCGGTGATTTTGACGAATGACTTTAATTCCGGTTCGGTGTCGACTGGTTTCCCAATGAAACGCGGCAATTTTCACGCGAAGCGTATCCCAATTTTCGCTTCTACCGCTTCTACGCCATGTGAATTGCCATTTTTCTACATTCTCCGCGCAACGCGCTACACTTTCTTCGTTGTTTTCTCGAGCTGTTTTTCCGGAAACGATTGTGGTTACGATAATGACGCCAGTTGCCCTCTGCTGTTTGCACCTCCTTTTAAAGCGTTTCCCATCCCCGCCCTTTTCAGCTCCCGTGGCAACTATAATTTCTGCAGCTCGGTCGAACTGCAATTCATCCGTAACGCGTTACCTGCTTGGAAATTTCCCTGCTTGGAAAACGCGCGGAACACGCCCGACAGATATTATTCGGTGGCGCGCCGACAAATTGATCACCTCGAAACTAGTCGAACGTACCGTGAATTAGTGGTGGTTTGGCGTTCGAACCCGAAAATGAAATTACTTTGGCCCAACTTGCTGGACGTTTCGCGTTCCCGGACACGATCTCGCTTCCTTTCTGGCCTGACATTTGAAAACATTCACGAATTAAATATAATACAAAGTTGACAAAAGGAATTCCCGATTTTATCCATCCCCTCCTCTCTTTCTCTCTCTCCGACTCGAAAATTTCAATTTCTCAAAACGACGATAAACAAAGACGCGCGTCTTAATACCAGCCCCGCCTCCATCCGCCCGCGTAATTCCCCGAAATTACCACGGCGACGCCGGCCTAGCCCCGGTATCCCTTTAACGGCGCACCGTCTTAACGCGCTCGCTCGCGGTAATCGCGTTCTCTCCCCCCTTTTGACGGAAAATTTAATAAAACCCCGTGCAACTTTCGAGCTGACTGTTACTGTCACGTCAGCGGACGGGCGCTGCCCGGTTAATACGCGTCCCCGAAAATTACAATTCAATTAATACGAGGCAACGTGTGTGTGTGTGTGTGCGTGTATGTGTACGAGCACACCGCCTCCGAACAGTATCGTCTCCACCCCTCGCCGTCGGCCTCCGTCGCCTGTGTTTTTCGTGCCGATGCACATGTCAAGAGCGGTCGCGTTATATTGCCTTTAATTGTGCGCCGTATTTGCCGATATGATTGCGGGGGTAAACAGGGTGAAACCGGGACGTCGAAAGGAAGAGGAGAGAGCCTTTTCGCAGCTGGCGTGGACCTGGTCACGTGCCTTGCTCAAACACAGTCGTCCTCCTCTGCCCACTGTTCGGTCCTGCTCGGCTTGCTGCTTTTCAATCGTCCCTTCATTCTTTTCGCGTCGCGTGCACCCCGAATCCGACAGATGTCACGGAAGGGCGTGCACGCCTCGACGAACCTGTCAACGCGACCAACGATGTCCACGCTAATCGTAATTAGAATCCTAATCCCGGGCACACGACGACGTTGGTGGCCTTAGCCGAGCGAATAAGGACGGATAAGGTAATGGCGTTGTAAGGAGGACTGGCGGGGCGACACTAGCGCCACGAGAGCGTTAACTGGTTGGCTCAGGAGGTAAACTGCTAACTGTGAAGGCAAACTGTTTTTTCTTTTTCTATAGTAGTATTGACGCAACGAAGTTTCGTAAGTGTGGTTCTCTTTCCGAGCGACTAGAATCTATCTTCGGACATTTATATTCCGTACTTTAATCTACGTGCAATCCCGTGTTTACGTGCGTGGCTTCAAAGTGCTGAAAAATGATGTATTCGTAATTAGCGGGCAAATGAATAAACTGTATGTTAATGCTGTAATTGTCAATCATTGATGAATAATGTATTGATGCGATAATTACTGGCGATTGAAATAAATGAAAATTTGATCCGTAACGAGTTTTAGTGGCCGTCTGATAAAAGTCCATCCCGTGACGTGACAATTTCATTCAAGTTTATCGAATGCGAAGAAAGGTACGTTTTCTAGTGTCGTTAGAATGATTTTGCCAGAGGGCAAAAGTAATTTAATATATAATACATAGTGGCACACGCGTGGGCCACTTGGAAACGCATTATACGAGTCGGTGATCCGTTCGTTGTGTGCACGCGATAACGACAATAATTACACAGATATCGTATCAACGATGGTATACAACGATGCCGATGGGATATTTAATTATTGTATGTATATCGTTTAAATGAAAAGAGGATAATATCCATAAATCGTTCATTCGCAAACATCAGGTAGGGGCCATAAAGGTGAGTGTATCATTATACAATCATTAATTCGCACGCACGTACTCGGTGCTCAGTAATTATTTCACGTGACTTTTGTTAGTGGAAATATTTGCGTGAAACGTTTCGGTGAGCAGGATATTAATGCAAGATAAACAGCCAGATAGGGGGGGGAGGGGAGAGAAAACAGAGCATGTAGAGTCAGAACGGATTGACATGTCACAGCCGTACGTAGAGTGTCAACCTACTCGTTTCAGTTTCTACTGCAATAACAGGAAAAATGGAAGAATGGAAGCAACTGTTTGCTGTTCGAAGGGATGATGATTTCATTACAAGTGGCGAAGATGAATTTATCGGTAGAATATTTCTAGTTGCCATTAATTCTCTCAGTGGTTAAAGTTCCCAAAACGTATACAAGTCTTTTGATATATTTATTCAGTATGTCATTTAATAAAAGTAAATTAATTGTCGATTGTCTATACTGATCCGCGTGAGAGAAAAATATATACAAGCCGAGTGAAATAAATTTCTTCCAACATGCGTCTATTTGAAAGTAATTAAGAACAAGTAAAAGTTACTATTGTCGAATATTTTTTTTCTATTCCCTTAGTGCGAAAAGGTCTACATCTCACGAAGAAGAAAAAAAAAAAAAAAGAAAAGAATCCACAGCCATGTCAGCTACGTTCGCGTTCGAAATTGTCAAAGAGAGATGAAACTTGATACGGACAACCGTGGCCACGTTCGAAGGTGCACGACCGGGGGTAGGTAGTAAACTAATGCAAATAAAATTGAATCACCGGTGGAATTAATCCATGTTCTATGGCATAAAAGCCCGGGCACTTGAAGCGATCCCCGTATTTTCTGTCGGTAGCGGATGAATTAAGGTAGGACAGCAGCCGGAAATTTCCTCTGACGAACCGTGCCAACACGAGAGAGGGTGGGGATGGGAGGGAGGGAGTGAGTTGGGGTTTGCTCCCGCCGAGCAAAGTAAAAATTTGCATATGTAGCCGCGTTTCAAACGCCAGCCAGATCTAATTCGCCATTCAGCCTACGGCGGAGGTCCGCATGTCAATGACATGCGACATGCTGGCAACCGGGAACCGTGGAAAAGGGTGAAAGCAAGACGCGAGGAATTCATCTGTGTTGGTCCCTTTTCCCGTCGATCGTCTTAGCTGCACCAATCTTCGAAATTACGTAGCTTCAATTTAGGATTATGCAGTTTCGATGAAACTGTTCACGTTTGATGTTTCAATTTTTACTAGAAGTTTTGATTGGTAGAGGATTTGAAATCCACCAACCAAATAAAAGAGAAACCTTTCGTAGAAAATTAAATTAAATCTCTACTACAGCTCGAACCTCAATAGATAGAATTATCACAAAAATATTCGAATTTCTCGTTGTCTTCGGAATATCTGTGAACAGAACAGATGGTCACTTTGCGGAGTTCGAAGTCACAGGAGACGTCGTTCTAAACAGCGAAAAGTCTCGCGACGCACGGCGAATAGACTGCAATCCCCCTGTGTGGAGATCACACAGGATGGCTGCAATTAAGCGAAATCAAATAAAACAAAATACACGTGCGCGGATCGCGCACGCGGCCGCGTATAGTTCGCCGTATGCAAATAAATATGAACACACGCATATGTATATATATATTTATTTATTTATATATATATATATATATATATATAGAGAGAGAGAGAGAGAGAGAGAGAGATTCGGCGCATCGTGTAACCGCTTTACACCCGGCTTAACAGTCGATGGTTATAAGTCGCGGGTAAATATTGTGCCAGTAAACAGCACCGGATCCGAAAGGCCCGAGGGTTCGGTAGCAACGAGCCGAAAGGGGTTGCACGGTGGTTTGCACGTGCCACTATTTACGTAGTGAAATACGAAAAGTGGAGGAAGGAGGGAGAAAGCCAGATTATGTATATTCTCGAAGGCTTCTGCCGCGCCTTCTTTTTCCTCTACCACTTCGCTTTCAGAGCCCCATTTACGAGCACCAGGGTACAAAAACTGTTCCCAACAGCATGTAGAAACGACTGACGACGTCCCTCAGACGAGAATATATTTGAATTTCTTTCGAACAGTTTGCCAAAATCTGTCTAATTTTATTGTATTGTAATTTCTAGCATCTTCGTTCACCTTGGCGGTAAATTTCCACCATGTCTCCAATCATTGCTCTTGCAACGTCCGGTCCCAATGGTCGCGTGGAAACGAAAATTGTGTACCTTTGTCCTCCATTAACCGTTGCCCGTAACGACGAAGGTGGCGAACGATAAAGTGACTTTCGACACCGCGTTGCTAAACGCGACGAGCGTGATCCGGATCGTTAGCCCGTGAATTTCTGTGCACCGAGACACTCTCCATCACCGTTGCTTGCAAAATTAACGTTTATTACATCACAGGGAACTTCCTACGACTCGCGAGACCCTCGCCTCGAACTTTTTCATCAGTGGGACAACGCTGGGGATGAAAGTGCCCCTGTTTCTTGGTAATCAACACACTTAGCAGTGTCGTACACGGCGTGACCATAAATTTATTAAAATGGGACACTGACGTTTCAATCTTTTTTTAGCTACGATTGGAAGAAACCCTCCTGAATTGAATTTCTCACTTGTACACGATCTGAAACGAACTAAATTGCCAGCGTGGGCGTGACAATCGAGCTACCACAGAGAAATCACAGCGAGACTCTACGAGATTCTTTCGAAGGCGATCCGGACGGCCTGTAATTAAACAACGGATCAGGGCTTAAGAGATAGCAAGCAAATTCAGCCGGTGTAAGTAGTTATAACAAGGATTGGGATTCCTTCGATATACCCTCGACGACTACTCAAACAGTTTGGCAAGCATGACATAGTTCCGTTGAAGCAGAGATGGAGTGGCAGCCGCAGCAAGTGCCTCTTCGTCTGGCCAACTTGGACTGCATATAACCGGGATCTGCACGGCAAATATGCTCTCCTAGTTAGTGTCGCCACAAACATTGATACGTGGACCTAGCTGGAGAACCGACGGGGATAAGGAGTTTGGTTGGCAAGTGGAGAGAGAGAGAGAGAATTCATCAGGAACCAGACCAGTCATTGTTGAGAACTCCGAGTCGCTGACGTTATCAGCTTGTCTATGATTAAATATCACAAACTGCGGTCTCTTGCGTGTAACTTGCATCAAAGCTATGTTAAAGCAAAGATTCCCCGTTGTATTTCCTTTCTACAAGATGGCCAACATACATTGGTGCACTTTGAGCAGCTAGCTAGTACAATTTACGCGACGTGGTTCGAACAACAGAACAGAAGAGAGATTTTCAACCATCCATTTTCGAAGTTTTCAAATCTTCATCAACATTGAAGCGATATCTACAATAGAGCGAATGGTGGACAAGGTCAAAAGATTGAAGTAGATGGTTAACGTTGTGCTTAACCAACGAGCTTAATTATCTAAGTAAACGTGGCTTTCGCATGTTGCTGTATCTTCAACAAACGTTTAATTATTACAGGCAGGATCATTACGGCCGGCGCGCGTACGAAACATAAATACTGAGAAACATTAGCTGTGTAATTATTATTACCGTTAACGTCGAGTTTAGAATAAACAGCAATCTCTAATTAAATAGTCTCTGGCTACAGCGGAGACGTAATGTACTGGCGAAAATTTGATATCCGTTGTGCCGCGTGCAACGTATTCTTGGAAAGGGGAGGAAATTAGAGACACGCGCAGGAAGTAATTACATTTCAATCCCGATCGCTAGACGAGAATATTCTGATCCAACTGATTGTTACATGTATTACAATTTGGAAGCAGAAAAGCAGCAGAAATTCTTGGTACAGGTAAAAAAAAAGAAAAATGAAACTTCTTCGAGACGCGTTTAATCGTTCTCTCTCGCTTGCGGAATAACGAACGAGAGACAGCCGCGTTCGGCAGAGATAGAGGAAATTACCGATAGATGCGGTTTACCTTTACAATCCTCGAGAGGATATATATCCCCGAGAGCATACCTCCGGAAGAGTTTCTTACATTCCGAGTGAAAGGTCGCACACACGCTCTGGCGCATGCTAAAAGGAAAGAACCGCAAAATCAGGAATGTCGTATCAAACGCGCATTCCAGCCACTGGTATGTAAAATCCTTTATCCGCGACTATGAATTTCCTTTGCGCAGGCGAGCCGAGAACATCGGTACAACAAAATTCTAACCCCACCCCCGAGCGTATCGAGTAATATCTGTCAATTGTTGTTGAATCGTCTTAAAGCTCGTGTTAAAAATGAAAGAAACAATACGTTTATAGTTAATCGTATCACCGGTTAGACAGGACATGTACAATCGACTGCAGAATCTGGCACTACATCGTCAAATAAGACGCGTTTCGTCAATTTTAATTGTCCTGAAAGTGCGATTGAATTTTTATTAAAAGTATTGTGACACAAGTTGATTTTGATTAATTTGATCAATCAAAATCGTGTCTAATGTTTTGAAATTTATGAAAATTGCAACATTGACTCTTTGGCAATCCGTTCGAAGCGAAACAGAAAATCCGAAATCACGAAAAATATCGAGAGATTCGACAATCACGCGACAACATAGAAAATCCCATCGATAATAGCAGCGTCAGACGAAAAGCGAGCGGGCTCTCCTCACACACACACACACACACACACACACAGAGAAAAAGGGAGAGCGAGAAGGAGACGTTGCCGGTCTATAAATCTACTCACGCTCACGCTACCAGCATAGCGGCGTACATATTCGCGTAGATAGGTACGATAAGATCGTAGCAGCTTCGCGAGACGTTTCAAAAAATAAATGACGGGGAAAAATATTCCCGACGATATAGGAACCGATCAAATTCCTTCAGGAAATTGCCTGTGATATTACGAAGGTCTCGCCACCACTCGTCTCCTCACCGCCCCTTGTCCTATCCTCCGTTTCTATCCACCCTCTCTCTCTCTCTCTCTCTCTCTCTCTCGCTCTCTCTCTTTCTCTCTTTCTCTTTATTCCCTACCGAGTTTCTTCGTCCCTCGAAGACGATCTTACCCGTTCCCGAGAGAGTCCGTAGCAGCCTTAAGCTGGAGTTAGCTCCTCAGCTTCCGGCCAATCCGTGAACTGCGTTATTGTCGACGTCCTGTTAGCTCTTGTCCCTGTCGTCATCATCGTCGTCGTCGTCGTCGTCGTCGTCGTCGTCGTCGTCGTCCTGGTAGACGTAATCGTCGTCTTTCAACGCTTTTCTTTCCTGTTACCTTACTGTCGGGTCTGGCCGTCAACGAGAACATCGTGGTTTGAACGCTGCAGCCTCGTTTGCGAGCATAAAGACACTTTATCGGGAGACCGATGCTACGAGATTGATTTAATTGTAGAACAAGTGCTCAACTTTTGGTTCTTCTCTCTTTCTCTCTGTTCTTTCCGTTTTAATATACGAAAGTAGTGGTTTCCTTTCTTTAAATTCGTGCCATTTCGTTCGATTTTGAGCGCAATAATCGTGAGAGTGATGCAAGGGAAGAAATGAGACAAAATGGAAGAGGATTGAAGTATTATAATTTTGAGAGAACGACAAAGACACGACATCCCATGATACGCGCTTCGAAAATGAAATTTAATTAAAATTATTTTCCACTGGCTTTCGAAATTCTCTCGTAACTCTTTAGCTTTTCAGAGTTTCTCAAAGAAACTCGTATCAATTTCTGCGAAAAAAAAAAAAAAAAAAATGGTGGAAGCCTCTGTTCGGAATAACTTAGAATCGGAGAACGAGTATCCGGTGGCGGAGAGCTATTACGCGAGTTTATTATGTATTTTTGGGCGCTGGGTTTGCAAACGCGCCAACTTGCCCGCGAAGTTTACTATAAGTCGGTGAAGTACGAAGTTGACGTAGCAGAGTCTCAAAAGTACCATAGTCTCAAAGTTACTCGAGAGTTACAGGCTCTCCCTTCCTCCCCCCGCTCCCAAAACTAACTCCGAGCGATTCTAACTGATTCTAGCTGCGAGTAACTGTTGTATTCATGAGTGACGATGATTATGAGCAGCTGAAACGTCCGCGGCCATTTGAAACGTCCGTGTGAAATGGCTCACGCTCACCTAGCTGCACCCGGCTACGCGAACGCGACAACTCAAAATCACCCGGTAAATTAATGAAAAATTATCGCGCGTGTCGTTCGAAGCAATTAAACAGATTACAGCGACGCATCGTCATCTGAGGTCTGATTAATTTCAAAACGATGTTGGCGCGGTAACATTGTTTAAGAACGTGCAATTAATTTCAAACCGCCGGGATCTGCAACGCGATATTTAATCACGTTTCTTCGTTCGTTGAACGAAGCCATGAATGTTTCAAAGTTCACGAAACGCTGTTAGATAGAATCTAACAAGTAGAAACACAATATGGAGGGAAACCTAGAGCGTCATTCGTGTTTCATAAATCATAACCATAACGCAAGTTCAACATCACCGAACCCTTGGCTCCCTCGTAAAATCAAACTTGAATCAATAAACAATATCTCACGCGATATCCTTGGCAAACTTCGGACTTACCTCCTCCTCCTCCTCCACCACCTCCCCCCGCCCCCTCCCAATCTCCGGTGATATATCGAGCAAATAATTGTACCGTAAACTCAGGCGTGTTGACAATGTTTGTTAACGGCGAGGCAAGAAATTTTCCTTCGTACGTTAACAAACGTACGTTATTTAGAAATATTTGAAGGATTTCGAAATGAGAAACGTGTAACACACTCTGGCAAACTGCTGTTATTCGTATCTTTGTTTCGCTGCGCTTGAGAAATCCCCATGGATGACCAGAAATCCATTACCTCCCTGCAAACAATTTAAATCTTCGTTCCAACAACGTGCTTCGATACGCTCCATTAAATCCAGCGTGCATAAACCAATTTCAAAGAGAAAGAGAGAGAGAGAGAGAGAGGGAGGGAGGGGGGGGGGGGGAAGAATTAATCAGAATGATAATAACGGCGTCCGGCGTAAAATCGAAAGGATACAAAAGGTGTACGAGCGATTTCCACGGGCGGTGGTCTCGCGGAGGGTGCAATTTATCGCGTTGGCCGGGGCATTGTGCGCCCCGTGTACGAGGAAATGCATTGAGAGCACCGTGGACGATTCGTTTGCCACCGGCGGTGGGGTTACGCGAATAATTGGCAGGCTCGCGAGGGTGCTCCCTTACATTCAACATCGCATTACGTAATAACCAGACTCCCCTCCATCCTCCGGCCGGTTGTAAAGGCGGGGAATGGAGGGTAATTTTCAGAGAGGCAACCTACGTGCAACTAGGTAGAAGGCCTTTTCGGCAGTTGATACGGGGGGGGGCTCGTGCACGCCCCTGCTGCCAGCTGGCAGAAGATTTAAAACTGGCGCGACTCGCTAATGACCATTAACTGCTTGTCCTCCGCTCCACCTACCGGCTGGCACACGTTTGTCGTGTCGTTCGCCGGTGCGTGCCACGCTGTCACGCTCTCTGGCTTCCTCTCCACCCCCCCGACCATCTCGTCGTCGTCGTCCCACATACAGGGAACCGCCGCCCGTTAACCCCCTCTGCGAGAGATTTATGCACCGGATGTGACTCGGCTACGCCGTGCTTTATGGCCCTCGAGCGGCGCGTCGCCGCTTCGGTTTTCTTAATTTTCGAGACAGCACGCTGTTTTGCTCCAGCCCTGTTTGATCGATGGTTCCGATCCGTCGAAGGATCGAAATACCTGAAGTTTCGCGTGTATTTTTTTTTTATGCGTGGATTCGTGGACTGGACGAAAATCAAAAGTATTTTATCAGGCATCTTGTGATTAGATGAATATTAATTATTAAACGAAAACTCCTCTCAAACTGCTAGAAGTTGATTGTTGTTCCGCAACACTGAATGGAGGCGAAAATCTCGCGAGTTCTAATCGAACAAATTTCTACATTAAATGATTAAATGCACAGGTGTTAAAAATAGCAATTTGAAGCACAAAAACTACGCGTGAAAAATCTCCAACACTACATTGCCTCGAATAAAGTTCGCAATCGAGACAGCCTCGCGTCTCAAATAGTTAAACAAAGTTGATTTGAAAATTTACGACTGCAATTGACTAAAATTTGCAATTTTGCGGTACCAAGAGAACCAGAGAGAGAGAAACGCGAGAGATTGGACCGCAAAAGTGCCGCGACGAGGGGGACGATTTGCTCTCGGTGGCGAAAAATGTTTCCTCGCCGAAGCTACGACTGTTTGGATGTAATAACGCGCGGGGTGGACGAGTGGCTAATAACTATTGGGCCGCGGGCAATGATACGCGATGTTGCGTAATGTATCAACCGGTAGTAATTAAAAGCTGTTTCGCAGTGTTTCGTAATGGTTGGGTCTGTTACGATCATCACTGTGCTATAAATTCCACCGTGGCTGGATAGGCTGCACCATCGTCGACGCTCCCTTTTTTCCCTTCTTTTTTCTTTTTTTTCTCTTTTTTTTTTTTGGTTTCTGCGTGTGTTACTGCTGGTCGCGCGGCTGCGAACGAGCCACATCCCTTCGCGGTCTACACGCGTCTCATAAATAAAAATGAAACATGCGGCTGATCGCTTGGTTAATGATCGTCACCGCTCCATACCAGCCAGTCCGATCTTAAAACAAGCATTCGTTCTCAGTGTGTTTAATTTCTGCCGGTAAAAGTGCTGGGTATCTTTGATGTTTAATGTTTCTTTCTTTCATTGGTAAATTTTTCATTTGTAAAGTTTGCTTCGTTTTTGGCTGACGTCTGATGAAACGTACAATTTCGTTTTATTTTATCCACAAGCAGATTGATGAGAAGATAGATTTCATATTTGTGAACTAGCCTGACGATATTGAGTTTTATTCTCTCGAGCCCTATAAAATTTATCTTCGCGTCCATTCCTCCATGATAAATTCTACAGTGCAATTCGTGCACAAGTCTAAATATTCGCTTTTCTCCCGTTTTCTCGCCGAATTAATCTCGAAAGCTAATCTGGTAAACCTGCAGACACGAAGAAACGGCGGCCACACGACCCCTCAACTCCGCCAGGGAAACGTGTTTCTTAACAATTAAGGTGTAGAGCCGGCTCATCAGGCGGGGCGCCTTTCATTCAACCCGAAAGTTTCGCCTTCCAAGGCAATTACGCAGTCGAAGCGTCGCTGCGGTTACCGAATTAACCCTTGGCTAGATCCGAAACCCGCGATCCTACTTGCCGCGCACGGTCCTATTTATTTTGGCCCGGTTTGGCAATTAGCTGGTTTCAGCAGGACAGCGCGAGGGTTCCGCGGGATTCCTAAAGGCCGGCGTGTCTGCGCGTGGCGCCCTCTCGCTCGTATTGCGGACGCGTTCCTAACTAAAATGCTCGTTGGTGCTCGGCTCGTTGGAGGCGCGGGCTTTACGAAGTCGGTGCGTTAATTGCTCCCAGTGGGTACCTTTCTAGGCAGTGGCCTAGGTAATTCAAGCATAAATACGCGAAATTACTTTCCCTTATTTAGGGGCTCGTTAAGCGGATCTACTGTTATTGCCGACAAACCGAAAGTTTTCTGCGAGCTGCGTTTCGATGCGTTAATCAACTGTACTCGGGCTAGCCGGTGTCTCTTGGCCTCACCGTTTGGTGTTCTCAGAATTTAATTTCGAATAAAATTCCAAGTTATTAGAATTTTATTTCCGTAAAGGAGGAACTGTGCCTCGGGATGGAGATGAATTTTAATTCAACTATTGTTTTGTGTAAAGATTCTCAAGATGAGAGTAATATTTTTCTCTCGGCAGAAATTTTGTCGACAATCTGCAAATTGTCCAAAATTTGACTCAACGCGTTTCGCTTCAAGTCACGCGCCATCATTTGTTCGATTAAATATATAACAACGGCGAACTTCACTCGTGTAAAATACGCACTGACACACACGCGAACTCGACACGCGTGAAATGAACACGTTGGCAATTGGCGACCGATCGCCGAACCGGACTGGTCGCAAGATTCGTAAGTGCATATTGCAGCCGATCCCGTCCACAGGCCACGGAGAGGACCGGCAGCAAGAGTCGAGTGCAACCGGGACAAGAGTTACAACTAGCTGGAAACAATTGCAGCGACTTTTGATGGTGTTGGATATTAAATTTCGTTTGCGTCTCGCAGTTTTATTGGATTACGGGTAACCAGCCGGGACACGGCACGAGCACAAGCACGAGCACGGGCACGGCACTCGAGCGTGCGCTGCCTGGCTCGTCGTTCCCTCTCGCTCTAAGTACTCTGTGCAGGCAGCACGTCTGCATCGGCACGTAACGCTCGAGTGCCGGCTGCCGGCTGCGCCGGGATGGGCCGCCTGCTCCGGAGCCCCTCTCGCTGCACGTCGGCAAGGGGCTGTTTGTACGAAAATTAAATTCATAACGATAAAATCCTTTTGCGGGATGCAGGCGAACGAGCGGCAGCCACCGCCATCGACATTCATACCCGGGGAACGCAATCAGCCAAACTCGCGAAAAGCCCGCGCGCCGTTTGTTGCCGAGCGACTGCCAAAGTCAAGCACTGACTGAGTAGCCATTAAATGCGCCATTGAATTTCCACCACCCACCTCTTGGCCCTTCGAGCCGGCGCATGTAAAACACAACCGAGCGGATACGCGCAGCGGGGAAGGGAAACAGGAAGAAAGGAACGAGAGTGGAAAGAGCCTCGTTCGAGTTTCGGGAACCTCGTTGTTTCGCGGAATTTTTTCGAATGGGACAATTTTCCCATTTCTCGAGAATTTCCGCCATCGATGGTAGGTTAGCAGTAGAGAAGAAAATCAGCACTAACTCTGCGTACAATTGCATTACGAATATTCACGACGTGTATTTGTAGTCGTATGTCATTGTAACGCCAACTTGAAGAATAAATCGTCGCCAGGCGCGGTTATAAAATTCGAGGCTGAAAAGATTCGGTGCAGCTGCGCGATTAAAGAGAATAAACACGTTCCGCGTCCGGAAGGCATGCCCGTTTCTAGTAGAAAAACGATCGATTCGGGAATAGGGAAACGAAACATCTGGCCACCTTGTCAGCGCGGTGTTTCCACAGTCGCCGTTGTCTGATCTCCGTCGTTGTATGTTCAAGTGTTTAATCTCACTCTGTGTGGGAGGGCAGGCCGGGCGACTCTGCAGGAGTCGCCCGAAAAGACACACACGATCCCTCTACTTGGAAAAAGTAATAATAACACGTGTGTGTTTCCTTTATGACCGCGGTACGCGACTTCTTAATTCCCTTGTATTTTCTAGAAGAGAGAACTTCCTGCGACGGGGAAATTATTGTACGGCAGAGAGTTGTCGTATTAATTATGAAAAACCGTAAAAAAAAAAAAAAAACAAAGAAAAAATAGAAAACGCACAATTCTTCGAATTTTGTGTGAAAATGAGAAACGATTTTCATTTCTTGTCTTCGAGTAATCAGAAATATAAATTCTTCGATATTGTTGGAAATAAAAGACCTATATGTTTATTGAATGTGAAACATTAAATTTCACATTAGCGAATTTCACTCCAAATTTTTGCCCCAAGCATTTCGAATCCATAACCTCCGTTTCAAGTGATTTCGTTACTTGATCGAGCGACAATTGGATTATTGGAAGGATATTATGGCAACGTTCGGGAATTCGCGATAAAAATCACAACGACGATCTTACTATCGACGAGAAACTGAATAAACGCAGTCGCGTTTGTTCGTACTGCGAATTGAAACTCGGGGGAAAATCGGATTTGTTGCGGCGGTAATTCGACCCTTGTCCCGCCTTACAGGACACGTTCAACCGGTTCGACTAATTAATAACGATAAGCACGAATGCGTCTACACCGCAGAGGATAAACTGCTGGACCAGCAGATTACCAAAGGGAGAAGTACGCACCGCGGGGTTTAATTTCGTAATGCGGAAATATATGTTGCCAACTTCTTGGTAGAACCTACGTCACGAGGCCCTCACTTTAACTTTCATCCAGATTTTCAACTTCTTAGGATATCCTCTGATTTAGGGTATCATCATCGTGACGAAAAATTAATTTGTTCTTCGTGTTGGAGGAAAAATTAATATAACATTTTCGAATCAACCCTTAACTCAAGGACGATCAAAATGATAATAATTTGATTAATTTATTAAATCCTAAAATTGAATAATCAAATACGTATCAGATCGCGTTTAATCTTAAAGTGTAACAGAGGTATATAACTACTACAAAACTCCCGATTTTATATTTCATGTTAAAGTTAAATCTACTAATCGATATATAATAATAAGTAAAATTGGATGATCGAGATTTTCATAGCCCGATATAAATATTTAGACATCGGTTACAATATAAGATTAAATATAAACTGATTAACGTTCGAAATGTAAACGTTAATAATTTACAAGACATGCAGTGATAAAGTTATCTTTCCAACTTTCGAAATAAAACTTGCACCAGGACAATGAGCCAATAACTAGGACACTAGCAAATAATTTCAATACATTTTTACAGCAAAATTGTTCCACAATACAAGCAAAGATAAAAATTAGCCAAAATAATGTACCAAAAGTGAAAGTGATAAGCAATGTGAAATTCAAAATTTTAGAAATTTCACTTGCATATTTTCAAAAATTTCTAAACAAAGTGTGTTTAAAGCAAAAAAATGTAAATAAACACAGGAAACCAAAATGAACAGACCAGTATTTTACAAATACAACAAAATTTCAAAGTTTTCAGAATTCCGAATGCAAATTTTCGAATACTTTCGAAGACAACGTGTGTTTACATACAAAAAAAGGAAATAAACATTGGGAACCAAAATAAACAACCAAAAAAATGTAAATAAACTTTGGAAACCAAAATAAACAGACCAATGTTCGCCAACAAAACGAAATTTCAAAGCATCCGAAATTCCGAATTGAAATTTTCGAAAATTTTTAAAAACAAAGAGTGTTGACATCAAAAAAATGTAAATAAACATTGGAAACCATAATAAACAAAGAAAAAAATGTAAATAATCGTTGGGAACCAAAATAAACAGACAAATGTTTGCAAACAAAACGAAATTTCAAAGTTTTCGGAATTCCGACTGGAAATTATCGAAAATTTTTGAAAACAAAGTGTGTTGACAACAAAAAAGTGTAAACAAACATTGGAAACCATAATAAACTATCAAAGAAATGAAAATAAACATTGGGAACCAAAATAAACAGACAAATGGTTGCTAACCAAGCGAAATTTCAAAGTTTTCGGAATTCCGACTTGAAATTTCCGAAAATATTTGAAAACAAAGTGTGTTGACATCAAAAAAATGTAAATAAACATTGGAAACCATAATAAACAATCAAAAAAATGTAAATAAGCATTGGAAACCAAAATAAACAGACAAATGTTTGCAAACAATGCGAAATTTCAAAGTTTTCGGAATTCCGACTTGAAATTTCCGAAAATATTTGAAAACAATATGTGTTGACATCAAAAAAATGTAAATAAACCTTGGGTAACCATAATAAATAATCAAAAAAATGTAAATAAGCATTGGAAACCAAAATAAACAGACAAATGTTAGCAAACAATGCGAAATTCCAGAGTTTTCAAAGATCCGAATCGAAATTTTCGAAAATATTTGAAAACAAAGCGTGTAGACATCAAAAAAATGTAAATAAACATTGGAAACCATAATAAATACTCAAAAAAATGAAACTAAACATTGGAAACCAAAACAAACCGACAAATGGTTGCAAACAAAGCGAAATTTCAAAGATTTCGGAAATAGGACATGAAATTTTCGAAAATATGTGAAAACAAAGCGTGATGACATCAAAAAAATGTAAATAATCATTGGAAACCATAATAAACAACAAAAAAAATGTAAATAATCATTGGAAAGCAAAATAAACAGACGAATGTTAGCAATCAAAGCGAAATTTCAAAGTTTTCGGAATTCCAAATTGAAATTTTCGAAAATTTTCGAAAACAAAGTGTGTTGACATCATAAAAATGTAAATAAACATTGGAAACCATAATAAATGATCAAAAAAATGTAAATAAACGTTGTGAACCAAAATAAACAGACAAATGTTTGCAAACAAGGCGAAATTTCAAAGTTTTCGGAATTCCGACTTGAAATTTTCGAAAATATTTGAGAACAATGTGTGTTGACATCAAAAAAGTGTAAACAAACATTGGAAACCATAATAAACAATCAAAAAAATGAAAATAAACATTGGGAACCAAAATAAACAGACAAATGGTAGCAAACAAAGCGAAATTTCAAAGTTTTCGGAATTCCGACTTGAAATTTCCGAAAATATTTGAAAACAAAGTGTGTTGACATCAAAAAAATGTAAATAAACATTGGAAACCATAATAAACAATCAAAAAAATGTAAATAAGCATTGGAAACAAAAATAAACAGACAAACGTTTGCAAACAATGCGAAATTTCAAAGTTTTCGGAATTCCGACTTGAAATTTCCGAAAATATTTGAAAACAATATGTGTTGACATCAAAAAAATGTAAATAAACCTTGGGTAACCATAATAAATAATCAAAAAAATGTAAATAAGCATTGGAAACCAAAATAAACAGACAAATGTTTGCAAACAATGCGAAATTTCAAAGTTTTCGTAATTCCGACTTGAAATTTTCGAAAATATTTGAAAACAAAGTGTGTTGACATCAAAAAAATGTAAATAAACATTGGAAAC
>NW_025110581.1:223113-309676 GCF_011392965.1 Frieseomelitta varia | reverse complement strand
TATATATATATATATATATATATATATATATATATATATATATATATATATATATATATATACTAGATATTGTTTCATTTATGTACATGTGTAATTATACATATATATAATTATGAATAACTTCTTAGGTTTAGATATATGTATACATGTACATATAACATATATAACATATATAATATATGAGTGATGATGATTTTGATATAGTTTAATATAGTTTTACATTTGCGGAATTGTAGCTTTTGCCGCGACCGAGATTTCTGCCGGTGATAAAGAAGACGAATCGATCGATGTGAAAAATATACCAAAAAGTTGCACAATGCCAAGAAATAATCCTGCAAAACGAATAGCGTCACAAGGAAGTTGTTTTTTGACGGAAGGATGGAGAGCCGCTCTGTGTACTTGTGAAACGTGTAAAGAGGTAAACTCATTTTTTTAAACGAATCCTTAGTTCTTCGTATTTACGATTATACCAAAAATTTTTGTCATCGTAGCTTTACCGAGAGAAACACATCGCGTTTCTTCTTGATCCAACTGACAGTGTACACGCGTACGAGGAAGCCGGTAAAATAAATAGTCGAGAGTCACAGTACGAAAAAGGCATGAAAGCCCTTGCTTCTCTAGGCCGTGTCGAACAATTGACGGCTATCGAAGGTAACTATGATTTAAAAATTTACTCGAGTGATTTAATAATCTCGTTTATTTTACATCTACATTTACTTGTATACATATATGTTAACAGAATACAATAATATGAAGGAACGGTTGAAACAATATTTGCAAAAGTTCGCTGAAAACAAGAAAGTCGTGCGAGAAGAAGATATAAAGGAGTTCTTCTCGGAAATGGAATCAAAGAAGCGGCCGAAAGTAGTAATACCTACGTATTGTCGTTGAAATGCATTATTTGAGTATTATAAGAACTTGTGGTTTCTAACAAGACAGAAACAAAAGGATCGATGTATTTCTATATTATTGCAAGCCATGTTTTACTTTTATATATTTTGTTCACTTGTAAAACCTAATCGCGTGATATTAATCTCTCGGATCTGATAGAATTTTCAAGTTGTAATTGTAGCTACCAATAAATACTGTTTTTTTCGATATTAAATGAGAAAAACAAGAGGAAGGAAGAGAATGAAAGGGAAGAATAAAGAGTATCTTATTATTTTTGGAAAACCTTGATCTACCTTTAACGCTTTTCGACGAGAATATCTTGTTGTTTACGTTGCCAGGGAAAAGCAAACAATTTGTCAAGCTGCAGTATGAAAAGACAGCTGCTTCAGAAAGATATGGTACAATTGAATAAAAAAAAACCATGTCTCGTTAAAAGGAACTTTTGAAGGGGTGAAATGGAACGATATAGACATAGATGCTGTGCAAAATAAAAAGAAGGAAAGGAAAAAGCAGGATCAACCGGCGATTTCGTGTCTTATAAATCGAACGAAAAGTCAATTATATCGAGGACGAAGGAACATCGGCCAAGTTACATAGCAGGAACTGTCGAGTCGAGGTGTAATTGTAACGGTATCACCAAAATTGGTTCCGTAGAATTCGGTTTGTCCGTGTAAATAGACCATGTTTTTTCAATGCAGTCGAAGACACCTAAATTTTTTACGATCATTTGACGAATATAAACAATAATTTGCGGATGATACAGACTTAATCGAGTTAGATAAAACGAAGAATAAAAGAGAGTAAATCGGGAAACCTACCGGTTGCTATAGTTTTCACATAATCGTCTTTATTTTTCTCTTGATAAACTCTGTACTCGTCGTCCGTTTGATCGCTCAGAATGTTTACAACATCTTGGCGAGATTTGGGAGGAGGGTGGCTACAGATAGTAGCCATTCGTTTGTCGCTGCTATTTATGATGAGACCCTCGACTTCCGGTATTTTCAATCGAAGGTATCTGAAAGAGGCGAAGAGAAAGAAATGAGGAGACATTCGGAAATCGGCAGCAGCAGACGGTAAATCGGCGAGAAAAAAAAAAACGTCGAGAAGAAATAAAGTAATACTTGTTGCAGTGGAACGTATTCTCTCCAGGGCTAACGGTCAATATGCTTAATTGCGATTGCGTGCCGTTGATCTCGCAAGGACCGACCTCGGCATTATGAAACATTCTATCCCCTTCTTGCGTTAGAAAAGTCATGTTCACCGAAAACCCTTCTGCCGCGCCGAAACCTTCGTTTCTTAAAATTTGCTGAGCTTGCACGTAGTTCTCCGCAGTTAACAATGCTCGGGTCAGAAAGTATCTGGCTGTACGACGTATTTCGTTCCATTTACAAACGTGAGAAAGAGAGAGGGAGAAGGGGAGGGAGGGAGGGAGAGAGAGAGAGAAAGAGAGAGAGAGAGAGGATCGAAAGCAAATACAAGAAAAATTATCAAAACGTGAACGTACATAAGTGTGTTTCTTGGGTTGATCGAAAAGCAAATGCGTTTTTTTTTCCCTAGCAAATGTAAATCTTAAGGTGTAACTACCTTCATTTTAAATTCACTGCAAACTGATATTGTGCAATCTGATATGTAATCGTTCAAGCTTGCTTTAGAAAAAGAAAATGCACGATCTCGCCAACGTTTGAAAAATCTAAACCAATCTAAAGACGAAATCTTTCTGGCCATAATTTGCTGTACTTTTCCGAAAAGGAAAAAATTGTGTGCAAGCTCGTCAAGAATTATCTGATTTGCACGGTGAAGAAGCCTTCAGGCTACGGTACTCGGAATTTCACTACCGACGAGGATATCAAATTGTCTTTGGAATTTTTTCGAGTCATGAAATTGCAAAAAAAAATGAAAAAAATGATCAATATATTAACAAAGTTTTTGTTTCTCGTGAAAAATTCGCCTTTCATTTGCATCCTAAAAAAATGCGGTTACTTTTTGGTCAACCTAACAAAGTATGTATGTATACAGAGACATTGAAAGAAGTAAGAGAACTGCTGTGAAACAATATTACAAACACGTGGCGCATTAACATACTCACGTGTTTTACCGGATCTCAAAGTAGCAGCACTAAGCGTATTGATAGTATAAGCGAGACCGTGATGATTGTAACCCATTGTGTATCCTGGTAAAAAGCCGGCATAACTCAGAGAGGTAAACTTCTCTTCATTGCATCCCGGTTCGATTACATGCGCCGAAACCAAATACCAATGATTTAAAGTTTCGCTGAGCGCATCCTCGTTGTGCCCTAAAATTTCCTGTTCCCGAAACGATTGGCAGAGAAACGATAACGCATAAAAGAAGTGTCAGGTTTTATCTTTTATTATTATCAAATGTTAGAATATCAAATGTAGTACATAAATATATATAAATATATATAAATATAGTATTAATATATAGTAAATTAATATAGTAATAATATAAATATATATAAATATAGTATTAATATATACCAAGGGTGATCAACCAATGGCGTATAGAGCAAGTTACTTAAAGTAAGAGTAAAATATTATTATTATTATTATTATTATTATTATTTATTAGAGTAAGTAGTATTAGAGTAAGATATTATTATTATTATTATTTATTAGAGTAAGTAGTATTAGAATAAGATATTATTATTATTATTTATTAGAGTAAGTAGTATCAGAGTAAGATATTATTATTATTATTATTTACAAACACGTTTTTGTTGAAATAATTTAGTAGCGCATCTGTAGTCTGGCCACTCTTGATATATACTATATTATAAATATACTATGCAAATATGCTATACAACAGACTCATATAACGCGAATTTTTATAATACATCAAAGATATTGCGACTGTTGTTTTCATGTAACGCGATTCTATATGTTAAATAATAAAATATAGAGTTTGAAAATTAAATCCGATTTAAGTCAAGCATTACACTGTTTGCTTTCGTTACCGATCTCTGCTCTTTCATAATTATTTCGTTTCTTGACGCGGCTATTCTTAAATACAACGATATGAGTTAAATTTCTATGAAATAGAAAAAGAAAAAATTTATTACGCGTTAATAACAGGCTACAGGGCACATAGAAAATAAAATTTGGCTTGGCAATAGTCCAATTCCAAACGTGTTACTTTAGATTATTCGCGTTATACGAGAAAAATTATCATACCCCGACGATTTCCTATCACGCGAATTCATGCAACGTATTGACCGCGTTATGCAGGAGTCTGCTGTTTTACTATACTGTATATACTATACATATAGTATACCATAGTATACGCTATACTATATTAAATATTAGAGTTAAACTTACTATATTAACATACTATATACTATACTATAGTATACTATAAATTTAATATACTATATACAATAGTATACTAAAAGTTTAATATACTATATACTATATTATATTAAATATATTATTAAATTTATACTATATACTATATTATATTAAATATATTATTAAATTTATAGAATTACTATATAAACCACTTTTAAACCAAAGTACGATTACTGTTTTTCTGTGTTTAATCATGCTTACCTGTCCAGGTTGATTGCACATGATGGTCGAGCAACCAACCGGTAACATATTTCCGTGTCCTTCGTTTGCTACATTTGGCACGATATCATCCAAATGCATTAGAAATAACTGAAACGGAAGATATTAGTCAGCATTTTTATCAGATCGAAGGATGACTTTCTAATGGAAAGAAAAGCGTAACTACGTGACATGTTACTAATATGTTTAAACAGCAAAAAGAAGATATCTCTGTGTTCAAGTATGTAACGTTTGCATGGTGTAAGTTGTAAGTATTAGAAAAATAAATCCAACTTCTGTTTGAAATATTTATAGATTCACTTGTGGGATACTGCTTTCAAATTTCATACAAGAGAATTAAGCTTAAGGTGTGTTTATCAATTTATCAATAATATAATTCAGTTTTCGTTCAAATTTTAGCTAGCGAAGAGAAAGACTTTATGAAAGAACATATTAAACACGTTATGCATTTTGAATTTCAGCAAGGTAACCAATATAATTTGCAGTGTAAATGTCATAAATGCCAACGTTGGTTTTTCAGATTTCAATCTGACGATTTTTCAGACGCCTCCCATTCTGAGAAGCCAATTGTCTTCATTAATAACGACAACGTTTTGATTGAGCCAGATTCTCGTTAAACTTTTTAGGACTCAATGAACAGGTTTCCTAGTTCACCATTCACAGGAACATCTTCATCAAAAAGGAAAATTGTATAAGCAAGGAGTATGGATACTGCATGACTTGCATGAAGAGCACAAAGAATGTCATTGTGTAATTTTTGGCTTAATCGCATTGACGAAGATTTATTGCTAAACCGACTTGTAATATTTCACCATATTATCCTAATTTGGTTTTCAGACTATCATTTTTTTCGACTCATGAGGCACTTCCTAAGGGGAAAATCCTTAAAACAATGGTTAGTGCTGCAAAATCGATAATTGCTGAATATTTTGCCAATAAATCAGAATTTCTGTAAAAAATTTTTTTGAAAATTCAGTTAGTAGATGGAAAACATAGCAAACGGTGGTGATGTTAATATTGATAATGATATAGGTAATAATATTAATGTTACTTTACAATGATGTTCATCTGAAACAAGCAACAAAAATCAGAAATTTCCATTTTGAGAGGAGAAAACGACGGTACTCTTCGGTATTCCTAATACTTGTTAGTTACTCACAACAGGACTTCTCAAAGTGTGCGTTGCGTAACTAAATTTGAGGGTCGCAGAAATTTTAGCAAAACTAAGAAATTAGCAAATTTATATTTGTCTTTGCCATGTAATGCATGATAATAAAATTACGTTCGTACCTAACACTAAAGAATTGTTTTCGAATAAATTTTCTTTGATTTATTGATAATTTACTATCAGCAAATGTTTCAACTCGTATTCCTAGCTTTGTACCTCTAGCCCTTTTTATTAGGGTCGCGAAAATGGAAATTTTTGTGAAACCCTGACTTACGACGATATAGATACATAAATATATATGTATATATTTGAGAGGGGAACAGCTGCGCGCGCACGTGATCGCGCGTCAACACGTGACGCGCGAAATAGATTAAGGAAAAATGTTAAAGGTTATAAAATATCGTACGTGAAAATGTACCTTGTGAAAAGGGACGTCCGCACCGTCGGCTGTCCCTTGAATTTCCTTAACGTATCCGGGAAATTGTTGCTCGACGCAAGCGAGGGTCTCGTCGTAAATTTTCCTTCCCGCTTCCGTTTCGTAAAGCGGCAAGTAAGTTTCATTGAGCGGCTTGTATATGTCGATGAACTTTTGAATCAGACCGGAGAACGTGCGACCCTGTGTTAAAAACAGACCATTGATTTTGCGATTTCGGATGGAATCGAATCCTTGATTCTAGTCTACAAATGAACTCGTTTCAAAGCCAAAAATTGGACGTTGAATATGAACTTCATTATTTGGATAATTTCAACCACATTTTTCCCCATACGAATCACACAAGAAATAAAATAAGGAGGAAAAATTTTAGACGACCATCTTGAAAATACTTCTTGCATTGCTACTATCTGGATCAAACCGGATATTGATGAACTGAAGTTTTGTGCTCTTATTAAAAATTTTCAAATTTTTTGTAATTAATATAAATATATATATATATATATATATTATAAATATAAATATATTATATTAATATTATGTATTATATATTGATATTAATATAAATATAAATATATTATATTAATGTTATGTATTATATATTAATATTAATATAAATATATTATATATTAAAATATATAATATATTTTTATTAAAGTATATATATATTTTAATTGATATAAATACATTTTTCTAATCGACGTATCGTTTTACCATAAAAGTTGTTTTAATATCCTCACAAATGACATAGATTATATCGAACCGATAAAAAAGCGCCGTCAAACAAACAAATTTTCGTTGTTCCAATGAGGCCAACGAGGATGATCTAAAATGTTGGACACCCGTGTTTCAGAGGTTTCCTTTCCTTTCCCCGTGCAGAAACATACTTTGGGAACGCTGTTGCGACGCTTGTTAAAATATATCGCCGCTGAATATCACGTTTCGTCCCCGCGTTACTCTAAAATCCGCGCATACATTATTCTCTGAAACAGCAAACGCTACATAATTGCATAATGTCGCGTAACTATCGTTACGCAACACGTTCAATCTCTCGGTGAAACACAGGTGTGAGAATAATTTCAGTTTATTAGCAATTTGTTTTGGTTAAACGTGCGCAAGAGCACGAAATAAAGGTGAAACACGATCACGATGGACGATAACTCGTGCGATCTCACGTTTTTTTTTTTTTTCTTTTCTTTTCTGTTCTTTTCTTCTGATCGAGCTACGAGTGATGGCTAAGAAACAAAAAGAAAGATCCTTTATCGTTAAACACGGGTCTCGTTGGTGAGGCATCGCTAATGTCCGGATCGCTCTTAACAGGTTCGCGCTTCCATTAACGATGCTGTAACTAATAGCAGCCAATTATTCCGCGTAATCGAGTAATTCAAGTTATCATAAATCTGTAAAATTTCATTATGCATTTGACGATTAAGTAAACGTACGTAGGCATAGATAATTCCTATAATGATCGATTGAGAAATCACGCGGATAATCAGATCATTAATCCACAGATCATTAATCAAGGTTTTTCCCTTTTGAATATAATCAAGTGTTACCGCAATCATGGCAATGTTCGCAGTGTGACTGAGTTATGTAACTAACAGTTCCGTTTCTTAATCGATTTTGTACTTTTTCCTTATTTCCTCTTGTATTATCTTTTGTCATAGCCAATATATATATATATATATATATATATATATATATATATATATATATATATATGTGTGTGTGTATGTGTATTCTAAATTGATAAAATTTGAAAAAAAGTTTTTATCAGTTTAGTTAAGAAGTTTTTATCAGTTTAGTTAAGAACTGATATCTTATAATATTAACAAGATATCTCTGTCCAAATTCCGAAATTTCCCAATTAACTATATTTCGATATATATATAATAAACAAACTTTTCTGCCGCTTTATAAATCTAATATCTTATGAATTTAAATGTTGTTTAAAAAAACAGTAATCAAACGTGATATATCTACTTTTGATATCACTTTTGATATACTTTAATTGCGATTCAACAAGTTTGACTCACGATAAAAGTTGTAACACTAGTACGCATATGGTAAAACTGGAATGATAAAGGCCATGAATATACGCACGTATATATACCAATATATCCAGTGTTGCTTCAGTTCAAAATAGCGTATACAGTTACGCGTGCAAAAGCTTCAAACTCAACAGAGTTATTTTAAAGTTTCCACCTTTTAGTTATCCCACTTTCTTTCCATGTCTCGTATGAAATTAATCCTAACAATAATTATTCTTATGTTAGGTTTATCCTTTCAACTAGCAAACACGGAACTTAACTTGGAGTTGGTGCAAGTAGTAAGTGTTTTTCTTTTCTTTCCATTTCATTTCAAGTGTCACAATCAGTACTTAGTTACGATTACTAATTAAGATCAGATTTCTCTAGATTATATTTTAGAATTTACAGATTCTGAAATTCCTTCATATTCATAGTCATAATTTTTTCAATTTTCTCAGTTATTTAGACATGGAGACAGAACACCACGTAAAAGGGAAGTATTATCAATGGGTCAACATGACATAACAGTTTATGAACCATGGGGTCTTGCTCAATTAACAAATGTAAGCATTAATTATAAATATTATGAAAACGTAAATAATTCAACGTAATTTTTATTTTCAGGAAGGAAAGATGAGAGAGTATCGGATCGGAACGATGTTAAGGGAACGCTACGACGAATTCTTGGGAAGTATTTATCATCCTACGGACGTGTATGCTTATAGTTCAGATCACGATCGAACAAAAATGTCCCTTCAGTTGGTGTTAGCTGGACTCTATCATCCGGCACCAACACAAACGTGGAATAAAAATTTATCGTGGATGCCTATACCGACTTATTACATGCCAGAGAAAGTTGATGATCTATTAAAACCTGACCTTTCTCCATTGTGAGTGTTTTATTGGACAAGGACATTTCCTTGTTGTTATAAACAATGAAAGAAACGCAAACTCTTAGAAGGAAAAATAAAAGAAAATAAAATACAAATTTCAGTTAAAAAAAGAAAAATAGAAGACGTCCGACAACTTGAAAATTTAAAAATAAAAATGCTTTCTTTACAGATATATAAACGCTGTGAATGAAGTAAGGAATACGGAGGATATACTTCAAAAGATAATACCCTACAGGGATCTGTTGAAATTGCTAAGCAAAGAAACTGGTTTGAACATAACGACATCAAATTTAGCATATGAGATATACAATCAACTTGCAGCAAAGGTATAATAAAATTGTTTATTTTAATCTAAATTTATAAAATTTGTGCGTGGTACATTTAAAATTTTCAATTCTTTTCTCTTTCTTAAGAAATTAAATTAAAGAAAAATGTTTAATACATTGTATTGTAGAAAGCCATGAATCATTCATTGCCAAAATGGTGCACCGATGAAATTTACAAACAGCTTCAAGAGATCGTGAATATAGAATACGAAGTCCGTTCTTATACGCCATTTTTGAAACGATTGAACGGCGGTACGATTATCAAAAGATTCCTTGACAATATAAAAATAAATGAGAAGCGTGATAGGCCACGAAAGATTTATTTATATAGTGGACACGAAGTAAATATCGCTGCTGTTGTCAAAGCGCTCAATTTAACTGAACCTGAGCTACCGCCTTATGGATGTGCGATTATTTTTGAAAAATTGAAAGATCCGAATGGCAGGACGTTCATCAGGGTAATTACTTTTGATGTATAATAATTGAATAAATGTATCTAATTCATTAATAACTCCTATTAGAAACATCGAAAGATATTATTTATCATTGTTTGTTTCTCAGATGCTATTTTGGAATGGAATCACAGAAGAATTGAAAGCTTATAAAATTCATGGTTGTGACGAAATTTGTCCAATTGAAAAATATTTAGACATTGTAAAAGACTTGCTTCCATCAGAAGAAGAAGTTTATCACAAATGGGATCTTTTATCGAAAGAAGAGTTACGACAACTATATGAAGAAATACCTAATTTCAATTAGGCAATTGCAACATACATTGACATTCACTGATAACGTGAAAAAAATAAAGCATCAGAAATTAATAACGTAAAATTCCAAACTGATGACAATGATGTTGCTAATTTTTTACGTTCAATGAACGATGTTTCGAAGAAATCTGAATTTTGCTTATTTTTGCTCGTTCTGTGATTGTAAACATGCACTTTAGACTTCAGATATTAGAATAATTGGAAACGTGTCTTGATGTCAGAATAAATATATAATGTGAATGAGAGCATTGTGTACTCATCAATTGACTAAATTTTCAAAAGGCAAAAAATATATATATATATTTACAGAATCTGTGACTTTCTTTGATCAGGTCATCATAATTAAATTTCAACTTTCCATCAAATTGAGTAATGATTTTGTGATTTCAATTGGCAGCAAATATTTTTTAAAAATTGTTTGTTACCAACAAAATCTGTATCAAATCGAAAAAGGGACAAAACTTAGGATGTATGTAATAAGAAGACGTAATTGTAAAAGTTTATAAATTAATTCGCTTAATTAATTTTTTTTTTGCAAATAATTTGCAAAACCGGCTATGGTAGGTGGCAGCACATAGTATATTCCTGCTAGATTCTTTCATTTTAAGTTAGCCTTTAGTAAATGGAAGCAGATGACTTATTCTTGTTGCATATTCCTTACAATCACATATACATTATTTTTACTTTTATTTTTATGTTATAAACAAAAGATTAACCATAGCATAAAAATTATAAATATAGATAAATTATATATTAATATTTTATAAATTGTTCTTTTTTTGTATTTGTTAATTCATAATATTGTTTAAATTCTTACAAGTTTTTCAATATTACAAGCTGTTGCTACTATTAGATTAATGCAAATTAATAACGAGACGTCGATATCTATTTTTATTCCATAATTGTCCGTGCTAGTGAGGAATAAATTCTAGATTTGGTATCCCTGCGAAAAAGGCATGCCGTCTCGAAACGGCAATAAAATGAAATAAAGTTGAGCTGCAAAAAAATTTTATTTAACCGTGCAGCGTTTAGGTGATATAAAATATCCAAATTAATATATTAGTCAAATATTTAATGACGCTGGCGCTATGTCTAGTATTATTTTTATAGATTAGACTACGAAGCAAGTTTTATATCGATGTTGACTTTTGACTCCGAGAAATACATTTCTGGTACATTTATTCTAGTGGTTCGTTCAACAAGGTAGGGAGGGTCTTTTCAATTTATTATACATTTTTATGTTTCATTACAACGTGATAGTCATTGAGTCACGTTATAAGCATTTAATATTAATGCGGCTCGTGTTGCAGTAAAAAATAATTTACATATATAAGCTCTGCAACTATTTAACTTGATACTTCAATTTTTCATATTAAGAGCGTAATTCGGAATTGAAACTGTTGAAAATACATGTTAATAACTCTTAGGTCATTTGCATCATCACATGTACGAAGTGCTTAAAGCTAAAGTGAAAAACATTGAAGATTACGATATACTTCGATTAATTGCCGAACCTAACCTCAAACTCGAATCTTACAACTCAAAGGAAATGCCAGTTTAGCCAGTATAAATCAACTAGATTACGGATCCCTCAAATCTTTCTAATCTTTTACGTTACTTACGTTGTTGCTGCGTGGTGAGTAATCTATTCGTATCTTTTTTATACTAGTTTAATATATGAACAACTATTTCACCTATTGTTACAACTATTTTTATTTTGTCTTGTTTTGTCAATTTTTATTTTTGTTTCTCCCAGCCCTAATCCTCCTGTTTTGATTCTCTTAAAACAAAATTGACTAATAAAAATATACATTATGAAAGTATGTGTATGTAATTATTAAACTCAAAGATTAGTTTAAATTAGATGTAATATTGTATTAGTTGAAAATAGCAACAAATATGTATTATTATAAGTTTTATTAAAAATATATTTATTTTTTGAAAATTGTGTTTGTGTTTTATTTGTTTATATTTATGTTTATAATTAGTACCTATTTTATGTTCATTGTAAATATCAAATTATTTTTTTAGTTAAAAGAGGGATGCCACGCAGCAAGCGTAGAGCGCCCTCTAGCACAAATCATCATACATCTATTGAAATGTCACCTAGTGCCCACGAAGAAGGTATATCAAGGCATCCGTCAAAAAGACTTAGACATACATCTAGGTAAATTGTATTGCAACAGTTTAAATTTACATTATGCGTATATGCCAATAATGGTGCATATTTAAACTTTATAACCGGATGTTTTTATATTAAATATAGCAAATAGTATTATATTTCGTCTTTCCAGTGCAAGACGTTATACAAAAACAGAAGATGTTTCAAGTGCTTCATCTTTCTCTCAGAAACGTTGTATCACATGGTTTAGAGAATACACAACACCTGATGATTCAGATACTTTAGGGCCTGAAGGAATGGAAAAATTTTGTGAGGATATTGGTGTAGAACCCGAAAATGTAGTAATGCTCGTTCTTGCATACAAAATGAATGCCCGACAAATGGGTTTCTTCACGCTAAGCGAATGGTTAAAAGGTCTTTCGGACTTACAGTGTGATTCTATTAGTAAAATACAACAAAAACTTGAGTACCTAAGGAATCAATTAAATGATCCACATACATTTAAGGGAATATACAGATATGCTTATGATTTTGCTAGAGTAAGCATTATGTTTTGCCTATTTTAAAATTTTTTCTGGAACCTATATATGTATTATATTTTAGGACAAAGATCAAAGAAGTATGGATATGGAAACTGCAAGAGTTATGTTACAATTACTTTTGGGAAAACATTGGCCATTGTTTACACAATTTGCTCAGTTCCTAGATCAATCAAAGTACAAAGTGATTAATAAAGATCAATGGTGCAACATCTTAGAATTTTCTCGAACAATCACTCACGATTTATCCAATTATGATTTAGATGGAGCATGTGTGTAATTGTATAATGTTACTGATTAAGTATGTTTTAAATTATATACATTTAATGCATGCATTTTTTACAGGGCCAGTAATGCTTGATGAATTCGTTGAATGGCTAAAAATACAGCGAGGTGACGAAACACCATTAACGGAAGCTAGAGGCAGCTGAAACACTCAATAATAATAGTCTACTAAAATAAAAAGAAATCATCTCTTCTCTCACGATATTTTGTTAATAACGAAATTTCTGTTTTTATCATAACCTCGCAACATTTCAGTTATCATCAATCTTGCTATATTTTTTATTAATCAATGATAATGTAAGTAGCATCTTAATATGATTTTACACTGTTACGTGTTATAAATGAATCTTGATTAGAAATTTTCTAAATTGTTCTCAATTACTTATCACCATTCATTGCTGATCCAAGTTTCGTCGCAAAATTTCTTGTGATTAAAAATAAATTTATTTTGATACAAGATTTATTTGTGCAATTTATAAAATTTAATTTCAATTTAAAAAGTAGAAGACCATAATAAAGTTTTCTATAAAAAAAAAATATCAATTTTTCTATTGCAGTTCGGCATCTCATATTATTTTCATAAAATAATAGAAATGTAATAGATTTATATCTTAAATATTAATAAATATAACGAAATTTGTGTTTTAATTTATTATAAATCAAACATGAAATTACATGTGAAGTTATTTATAAACATATGCATAGTCAAAATTCTTTCTACACTATTTAAGTATATTTCATATAAAAGTGTTTACGAAATTTAGATACTTATATAACTATTACTGCAAAATATTTAATAATCACAAATATTATTCATTCAAATAGATTCATAAATAAAGTAACATGCATAGAATGTAAGTACTAATACAATGTTTAATATCCAAAATACAATGGAACACATTGGTACATATTACTTAACCAACATAAAATAATTCTTGTACACGCCATAAATATTGATGTACATTAGAGAGTCGGTTCCTTTTTTTTTTTTTTAATTAAAACAATATAATATTTATGAGATATTGCAATTAAATGTATTTCGAAATATTGAGTAAAATAATACAATATTATTTTTTTATTAAACGCAGAAATGTGGTGTAGATTTTTAAATACGGGTTTGAACAGATTCGGTAAATTTTTTTAACATATGCTTTAGGTCATAATAATTTTTGCGACGATTTACACGGATTAAATGTGTGGTGATTACTCAAATAATTTATATTATATTTTAGTTCATTCAATTGCTGACTTTTATCTATTAAGAGAGATACATCGCGATTTCGAATTTTATTTAATAGAAAAATTTGGGTAATAATAACATAGATAATTACTGCGATAATATTATAAATTAGTTCAATTATTACATTAAAGTTGCTTAATTATGTGTATGTGTATGTTTTTCCTGCATGTGCACTTCTATTACAAATAATGTTATCATTAGCGATATAATATGAAATTAAATTTCAAATTTCGCTCATAACTTCCAAATTAATAGTAATCTTAATTCATGAAAAAAAAGTATCTAATGGAAAATTATAAACCCATACATCATAACGAAGAAATTAGAAACAAAAGTTTGAAATCGTATATGTCGCTGCAATACAACTGCGATGTGGAGAATGTAATGTAATAAGAAACGTAAAATAAATAAAATACTTTTTTCAATAAACATGTAATTCCTTTTGTTTATATATAATGACATTCCAATTGACATAGAAAAATTTAAAGAATTATTTTAAATTTTATATCAATATTTTAATTTATATAAATATCGTTAATGTATCGATAGTTTCATCGTGTTACTAAGTTACGTTTAAAAATTCGCGCCAACATTCTTATGTACTTACGCATTGAAATATTACATATATGTATCCGAGTACCCGAATATCACCTGGGTGCATGAGATAGTTGAGACTACATATCTATTATTTCTACTCGGATGTCTACAATGCAATTTTTATTTTAGCGATAAATAATAAAACAAGGAAGCAATTATTTTAAATTAGATGTTCGTATAAAAATACTGAAAATCTAAATTTTCCAGTAGTAAAATTCGACCGCTTTAAATTAACCATATATTTATATTTCCAGTTGTGGAAGATACTCTTTTAGAGCTAGTAAATATAAATATCTTTTAACAGGTTTTGTCAATCTTAGATTTTTTTCTTCTTCTATTCTTCGCCATTCTAATGGACATAAATTGTAATTTATTATTTGTAACAAAAACATCGGATAAAATTATATCGAGTATCCGAGTATCCGATAAATCGAGTAACAATAACTCGAGCCTCAATTATCTCGTAAGATACTCGGGTATCTGAGTACTCATCAGATATTTGAATATCATGAGATAAATTTCTCTTTATCTGGGAATCTCATGGGTATCCACGAGTATTTGATATACTAGTACTAATGTAATGATGAGAAATCCCACGGGACGACGGAAGAGGAAAGTCCCTCTGCACCCGTCAATACACTTGGTGTATACATATATTTGTGTATGATACTTTCAGCCAATAGATACTTTTACATTTTTAAAAATGTATCGAATCTACTGGAAATAACTAACCGGCATTCCTTCCAAGGAACTTCTCTACACGAATAGAATAAATTCCAAATAAAAAATAGAGAATAATGCGAATAAGCATCGATGATTTTTTAGTTTTAATTTCCAATATCTTGTAAGAGGAAGATGAAAAGTAAAGTCGGTCAACCGATACGGTAAAATTATAGGATTAATGTTAGTAACAAGTTCGGAACCTATTTTCATCCGGCGGTGTTATTTTTATTCGACCGCGGAACGAACACAGTTTAAAATAAACGTGCGAGTCTTCTAGTAACATCTGGATGTCTCTGCGTCTTTTTTAATATAATGCGGATGCAGTGCCAGCCTCAGTATTGCATTGGAAACTTTCAAAAGACAAACAGTCAAACTTTCGACACGCAAATTCTTTGATATCTCGAACAGAATCATATACACGTGTTATATTATTTTACACATGTATGTATTATTACTGGTATTATTCATAATTTTCTCTTCATATTGCAATTACTCATTAAAACTTATCTGCATGGACAATGACATTTCTAATCTAAAGCAATTTGTAATTAATCATTTTTTAGCCAAGAAACATGACAAAAACGACAAATCTGACTGCACAGGAATGGAAAGAGAAAGGCAACGTAGAATTCAACAAAGGGAATTGGTCGGAAGCTTTAAGTTGTTACACAAGTGCATTAAAGCTTGCAAATGAAGATAATTCGAATAAAGCTATATATTATAAGAATCGCGCTGCTACATATTTAAAACAGGAAGAATATAACAAAGCAATTGAAGATTGCGATAAAGCTCTCAAAATATGTCCAAACGATCCAAAAGCGTTATTTCGCAGATGTCAAGCATTAGAGGCATTAGAAAGATACGAAGAGGCATATCGCGATGCGAGATACATCATCTCTGCAGATCCTGGCAATAAGGCGATTCAACCTATTGCCGCGAGATTACACGAAATTGTGCAGGAAAGATATAGACAAAACTCTCGTGTCAATGCCAAGGTTTGTATATTATAGGATGCAATTATAAAACATACTTTAAAAAAATTTGCTCATAATCAAAATCATAAAATTATTTCTTTCTCTGATGTAATTCAACATGTTTTTTGCAAAGGTGGCACAAATGATGGACATAGCTTTTGAGATAAAAGGAGAGAATGAAAAACGAGAGACGGCGATGAACAATTTGCTTGTTCTTGCACGAGAGAGAGCGGGAGCGGAAATAATGTTTAATGACGGAATAGTCTCTAAAATAACAAAGATACTTAAACTTGAGAAAAATGAGGAAATAATAACAACTGGTGTCAGAATTATTGCGGAATTATGTCAAAATAATATTGATAGAACTGAAAATATTATAAGGCAAATTGGTATACCATGGTGTTTAGAACTCTTTAACAGTAAAATTGTAGAAAGAGTAAATGCTGCTCAATATTGCATACAGGTTGGTAAATTTAATAAATATAAAAACCTACTATATTCAATGTTCAAATACATATCTACTTTCTAATACTGTGTTTACAGACAATACTAAACACATATAGTGGAATGACTAACAAACCAGATTCAAAACCGAACAAAGAATTGTGTGATAAATACAACAAAGAAATAGATACTATTCTATCTTGTTTATTGTACAGTGTAACAAACAGAACAATTTCTGGATTAGCTAGAGATGCAATTATAGAACTCATTATGCGCAACATTCATTATACTGCATTAAATTGGGCAGAACGTTTAATTGAACTTCATGGTTTACAACGTTTGATGGAAGTAGCTAGTGAACTTGAAGAATATAAATATGAATCGTCAATGGAAATTACATCATCTACTAGAACTGTAACAAGCGTTTGTTTGGCAAGAATTTACGAGAATATGTATTATGATGCAGCAAAGGAAAAGTTTAGGAGTGCTATTGACGAATACATAAAAGATAAACTACTTACACCAGATATAGAATCCAAGGTATCTTTTTAATCGATAATAAAATGTAGATACATAACATATTTCTTTAATTCATATTTTTCTTTTAAACAGGTTCGTGTTGTAGTTGCAATAACAACTTTATTGCTTGGTCCGTTAGATGTTGGGAACACAATAATTGCTAAGGAAGGTATTTTAGAAATGATACTCGTTATGGCAGGCACAAACGATGTATTACAACAAAAAGTTGCTTGTGAATGTATCGTTGCTGCTGCATCCAAAAAAGACAAAGCTACTACAATTATCAATCAAGGCGTGAATATATTGAAGAAGCTGTACCAATCTAAAGATGATTCAATCAGAGTGCGTGCTTTAGTAGGATTGTGCAAATTAGGTAGTTCAGGCGGTACAGATGCTACAATAAGACCATTTGCTGAGGGAGCAACGAAAAAATTGGCTGAAGCTTGTAGAAGATTTTTAATTAATCCTAAAAAGCAAAAAGACATGAGAAAATGGGCAGTAGAAGGACTATCTTATCTCACTTTTGATGCTGAAGTCAAAGAGAAACTAATTGAAGATGTTCAAGCAGTTCAAGCAATGATAGAACTGGCCAAAACTGGAGACCAGTCTGTAGTTTATGGTGTCGTTACTACGTTAGTTAATTTATGTAATGCTTACGACAAACAAGAACTTATACCAGAAATGATTGAATTGGCAAAATTTGCGAAACATCATATACCAGAAGAACACGAGCTAGATGACATAGATTTTGTGAATAAAAGAATAATTGCATTAGCTAAAGCTGGCGTAACATGTGCATTAGTCGCACTTTCTAAAACAGAAAGTCAAAATAGCAAAGAACTAATAGCACGTGTGTTCAATGCAATTTGTAGTCAGCAAGATGTACGAGGAATTGTAGTTCAACAAGGTGGAGCAAAAGCACTTTTACCATTGGCTTTAGATGGCACGGATAAAGGAAAAAAACAAGCATCGCAAGCACTTGCGCGATTAGGGATTACGATAAATCCAGAAGTTGCATTTCCTGGACAAAGAATAATGGAAGTAGTTCGACCATTTATAAATCTCTTAAATCCAGAATGCTCTGCACTTGAAAACTTTGAATCTTTAATGGCCTTATGCAACTTGGCAAATGTTAACGACAGTGTGAGAAAACGAATTTTGAAAGAAGGAGGTTTCCAGAAAATTGAAGCATACATGTATGAAGATCACGAAATGTTGCAACGTGCATCTACGCAGGTTATAAATAATTTAATGATGTGCGAAGATACTGTTAAATATTATGAACAAGAAAATGATAGAGTTAAATATCTAGTCATTCTTTGCGAGAATGAGGATTTAGACACAAGCATGGCAGCATCAGGAGCCTTAGCTATGTTAACGTCAGTTAGCATAAAATCTTGCATTAAAATATTTGATACAAAAGATTGGTTAGAGTCATTACGTTATTTACTTGCTAATCCAAATTCTGAGTTACAACACAGAGGAATTGTAATTGTTTTAAATATGATGAAAAGTACAAAAGAAGTAGCAACTAGAGTGATCGAAACCGATATAATGGAAATTTTAATGGCTTTGACAAAAAGTGATACAGTACAAAATAAAAAAATTAAACAACTAGCAGCTGAAGCATTAGAAGCTGCAGCAAAATGGGAACTTATTAGAAAAAGTGAAAACGAAGGAGAATCACAAGGAGAATCACAAAATACAAACAATTTAGAAAATCTTGAATAAACGTGTATACTACTTACTTCAATGTTTCCTACGGTGTGTAAAGAATAACTAACAATGAATATTTGTCATACCATAAAGTGCCTAAGAAAAGATAATCAATTTAATCTTTTGTTTATAGCAAACAATATAATAAAACAATTTAGTACATAAATATTTCAAAAATATTGTTAAATTCCAAGAGTATTGCATTTACTAATAATCTGATATTAAGTAATACAATTATATAAAAAATTAACAAATTATTTATTTAATTTAATATAAATAATAATGTACTGTATATAATATGTGTATACACTTATGTATATATACAAGTTTCATAGTGTGCAATATTAAATTTAGTACTATTTAATTATATGTTGCATCAAAATATAAAATAAAAAAATTTTAAATGTAAAAATTACGTTATAATTTCAAAAATGGATGATTTAAAGCTTGATCTGCAGTAAGACGTGTTTTATAGTCCAAATCCAATAATCCTAATACAAAATGGTAAGCTTCTTTTGGAAACTGAGCATCCAATGATACCTTAAAATATTGAATAGATATTTCTTAATATAAAATCCTTAGTACATTACATTACATATTATTTAAAAATAAATATTATATTGGATTCTTTAATTATATTTATGAGTAAATGTTAAATTAAAAAAATACCTTCTCGCAAGTGTTACGATCATTACTATCTAACAAACCCTTATTTCGTTTTTGTAATTTCTGACATAAAGACACAATATCAACGCCTGGTATATCTTCACTAAAGATAATTTTTTTTCCTAAATTGTCAAAAAAAAAAAAAAAAAAAAAAAAAAAAAAAAAAAAAAAAAAAAAAAAAAAAAATAGTACATAAAGTAAATAACAAAATGATAAATTTCAACAAAATAAGGAACAAAAAAACCTCACTAATACAAAAATAAATTAAAAAATAATTCTTTTTATACCTAATTTGCGCGCACACTGTTGCATTTTATTTGATCCAAATATAGTTGTTATTTCTGCTAAAGCAGTACAGTCATCTGGAGAATGAAAGAATGGTTGAGTACCACTAAGAATACATAACATCATTACTCCGCTCGCCCAAATATCAACTGCTGGCGTTTGAGACGGATGTTTCAATAAAACTTCAGGAGCACGGAAACCTGGTGTTCCAGCTCTTGGAGCTATCTGTTCTGATCTTGATATACATAATGAACAAACTTTTGCTTTACCAAAGCAGTAACATTTCTCTTCTGTACCTTTTTTTGTTGTATTAAAAGAAACATTTAAACTATTCTGCAAAAGCAATACAAAAAATAATATATATGTTATATATGTGTATACAGAAACTTTCTGTACATAATTTTTCACAAATAATTGATATATTACTTCATCTGATCTTTTCCGTTTAGTAACTTGTGCTTCAGAATTAAGTAATTTAAGATTGTTAGATTTCTTTTCTACTACATATTCTTGAGCTAATCCAAAATCAACCAATAAATATCTGCAAAAAAAAAAATTACAATGATATATTCATATCAAAAAGAATTGATGCTACTTTACCTTTTGTTGTGTCTATCATATAAAAAATTACTAGGTTTGACATCTCTATGTATAATATTAAATCTGTGGACCCTTCGCAATGCACTTAATAATGCAATCATATAATCTTTTGTTTCTTGTACAGTCATATCTTGCACATATTCCTATTTAATGTTATTAAATTTTAATATTGACAAACCTTTCTGATATGAAACAAAAATTAGATAAGACAAAAAGTATCTTACTGCAAATTTGTCATGCCTCATATATGGCATTACAAATACTACTGTTTCAAAGCTTCGTAAACATAATTCTAATCCAACTACATAATCCTTTCCTCTAAAAAAGGGAACTGTGATTATCCTTTTATATACATACTGTTTAAATTACAACCAAGTTTAAATCAGTTACCCTATTTGTTGCATGCATCGTAATTCTCGCTCAATTTTTTCAGGATGTCTAGTAGGAACTAAATACTTCAATGCAAATTTTTTAGAACCATCAGATAATTTTAAAGTGGCTAAAAACACAGAACTGAAAGTTCCTTCTCCAACCTTTTCATATATATGAAATAAATCTTTTATCAGAGGAACTGTATTTTGAACAGTAACATTATTTTCTGAAATCACATATTACTAATGTTTATTTTTTTTTGCTACAATTTCAGTGAATCTTTGTAAATGAAATTCCTCACCATCATTATCTTTTTTTATCTGATTTTTTCCTTCCATGATCTTAATGTATCATTTGGTCCACTTAATCAAACCATTTAAAGATTATTTAGTTTGATAGATTATTAATTTCATTATTTGACATTGAAGAATAAATTGTCACGTGTACGATAACCTATTAAAGATTAGATATTGGCGCCAGTCTAAGCACTTTAAAACATGCAAATATTAATAACGTAATAAAACAAACATATCGTATTAATAAGAAATGTATAGATTTAAGACCTAATTACTACATAATTTTATTAAGTCACGATGAAAAATTTATACGTTCGTTATGACAAATTGCGGCAAATATTAATTACGATTTTACCGCTTAAATCAATTTCTGTATTTAATATGTAAAAATGTAATAATCATTTCAAATTTAGCCATATATTACACAGATTTATAATATATATAAACTTCTTGTAGAAGATTTTTTAGAGAATATATTATTTTGGGTAATATGTATTTAGGAATTCTTATACATACAATTGTATACATATGCTGATACGTACTTGTGCATGCAAACAAATTGGTACAGTCATATTAAAAGATATTCCATATATGTTTATTATTCTAAATATAATATTGTTATACACAATTGAATAACAATAATAATTAATATACAATTACAATATATTTTAATTTATAGCTTTAAAAAAACTCTAAATTTCTTTAGAGTACAGGTTAGACTAAGAAACATATTGGCATCTTAAGTGAATTAAGTTGATATATTTTTATTTACTGTATTTATATAAAGTTTTTTTTTCACAGATTGCATAAGTATACAATTGTAAAGAAGCAAAATTTAGTTATTCAAAGCAGTTAAGATATGTGTTAATCTAACTGTGTCTATCATAACAAATAAAAAATATTGAAACAATTATGTCTAATACTAATTCATCCAAATCATTGTTGGAAACAAGTGAAAATAAAGCTATAAGTGACATGGATTTAGATAACATAGCTCGTTATGTTATTGGCACTCAACAGAGATTTAGAGAAAATATTATAATTCCAAGAACTGTAGGTCCTGTACAACTTAAAACTAATGAACAGAAATTAATAGAAAGTGCAATGGAAAGTTGCATCTTCAAAAGCATTGCGAGTTGTGTCATAGGTATATTTATATTGTGCTGTAAAATAAGCATTATTTATATTAGTATAATTAAAAAAAAATTAGATTTTCAGGCTATGGTCTAGGAGCTGCCATAGGTTTATTTACATCCAGTGTAAATCCGAATGTGGCAGCTGTTGAAAAACAGCAAACTGTTCGTGAAGTTTTTAGAGAGATGAAAACTACAACGCTAGGTTATGCAAAAAATTTTGCTGTAGTTGGTTGTGTATTTTCAGCAATTGAATGTGCAATAGAATCGGTAATAATTCGTATAAAATTGTAGTTTAACTTATATTTATCTATATATCATAGATTCATTTTATAATTTCATTTTAGTATAGAGGAAAAGGTGATTGGAAGAATGGAACATATGCTGGTGGTTTAACAGGTGGAATAATAGGATTGAGAGGTATTATTTTATGTTAAATTTATAGTATAGTATAAATTTAAATACTTGTACTTAAATGTAGTCTTATATTTTAGCTGGTGTAAAAGCAGGTTTGATTGGAGCAGCAGGTTTTGCAGCATTTTCAACAGCAATAGACTACTATTTGAATCGATCTTAAACAATGTTATAAATTATAATAGGTATATATTTGTATAAAAAAGGTATAAAACACTTTGAGTATACCTGTACAATACATATAAAAGCACAAGAATTGTCTTAATATAAAAATGCATACGTATAACTATAATAAAGTTGAGAAATAAAATAAATTCGCATAATACATCAATATTCATTTTGCCTACAGATCTGTACTTTTTAATACATTATATTAGTTGAATTCTTTTGAGACACAAATGAATTAAATGACTACTAGTATATATTAAGTAAAAATAAATGCTATTTGAATATAACATATTGCAAATACATAGAAAACTACATTTTATATTTAAAACTGTTTATCACAGCAAAAAAAAAATAGTCTTTAATTTTTGGATATGTTGAATGATTATTGACAATTTAATATTGGCAGTCTTCAAAATGTTTTATATAAAAAAATATACATAGAATGTTGGAAGATATGCAAATTGTACATCTTTACTCATTTTTTTGTGAATTGTGTAAAATATCAATCTTGATAAAATGTCATTGTATATATTTATCTACACAATTTATATAAATACTTTTCATTAGATTCATTAGATCATTATATCCACGTTGTACCTTATCAATCTTTGCTTTTCTTTAAATGAGAATCTCTATATTTTATTATTCTATATTTTATTTACTTTTATATTTCAATATTGTAGAAATTCTATTTTACCGAAATCAATATTCTATTTTTACTGAACATTATCTGTACTATTTGATATTTTAAAAAGTATAAAATTTTTTATAATAGTTCTATTTTATAAAAGGATTATATATTATTTTTGATATTAGCATTTTAATAATGGAAATTGTAAATCGTTCTATTAAAGAGGAATATGCAAGGCACTTATTACACATATGTTTTGTAATTATTAAATTATAGTTGCTTTATAGTTAATCTTCTGTACTATGAATTTACTTTCGGTTTTGTTAAAACATTCATTTTATTAACTCTAGTCTTTTGAGTTGAAAATATTCAATAAAAAACGTATCTTTTTTTAATTACGTTTGTTAAAAGTAAATGCTTGAAAATCATATTTTGTGTTTTGGATAGCATATTAATTGGTTAATACAATTTTTGGCACCTGCAATGGTGAAGAATTGATTTTTCTTCACACATTTGTGCATATGTATAATTAAGGTTGCTGTTGTTGCATTTGTGCCTGCATTACAGCCACTAATTCTTGCATGCGTCGTAATTCAGCTTCTTTCTCTTGTAATATACGATCCTTCTCCGATACAGAATTACTTCTATCAGATTCAGCAATTCTGTTGGTAAAAAATTCGTAACAGAATTGTTCCAAATATATAATATACATATATAATAGGGGTGTGCGGGTACCTGAAATTACGGGTACCCGATTGTTCGGGTCGGGCTTACACAAAGTCAGGCGGGTAGCCCGACTATTTCGGGTAGTCCGTCTATTTCGGATAGAGTTGGAAAAAGTTCAAATGGGGAATGATAGGGATTATATTGCGTTATCCAAATCAATTATTCATAATATTTAATATACATATTTTTTTTTTCTTCAAATGTAATAATATTTACTCTAAATGATAATGTAAAAAGATAATTGCTCAACATTTTGTGATATTAATTTCGCTCGAGTTATTATTATATTATATTTCCGGATAAGAAAAATAGTCTTTCATTTGTAGTTAGAATAAATATTATTACATTTGAAGAAAAAAAATATATATATGTTTATTAATATTATGAATAATTGACTTCGATAATGCAATATAATCCCTATCCAGAGTTAGGCATATTTTATTCGAACGAATAAAATACTGTCAAATTTATTCGTAAATAACGAATAATTTATTCGAAATTTTATTCGAATAATGCCTACCTCTGATCCTATCCCGCTTGAACATTTTCCAACTCGATCCGAAATCATCGGACTACCCGAAATCTTCGGGCTACCTGAAATCATCGGGCTACCCACCCGAGCCCGACCCGAACCCGAAATTTCGGGTACCTGCACACCCCTAATATATAATATATAGATAACAGATATGTTCGAAATGTTTTCTTTGTATTGTAAGTCATACTTACGTTTGTCTTCGAGGTGGTACAGGAGCTCCTTTTGCTAGTCTTTCACTGCGATAATTTTCATAATGTACCTCCTGAGTTACTTCCTGTAAGTCTTGCATATGTGTGCTACAAATATACACAAAATAATGAATAATGAAAATTTACTTCAACTGATATATTCTTGTAGATGACTACTACATACATCAACATTGTTCTCAGTTTTATAAAATCACAATGATCTGGATTTTCAACTTCAACCACACCCCATGGATACAATCGTCCACGTACTTTACGTCCCTTTACTTCTAATAAAGTATTTGCTCCACATACGGCAAACGGAACAGCTTCTTTTAATTGTCTAACTTGTTCTTTGTAGTCTTCATCTTCATCACTATCACAATCTGGTAAAGGATAAATCTTTATACCACTGCCTTCAATTTCCTCCATAACTCGTTTTTTTAAACGCAAGACTTCTTTTTTTGTAAGTACGTCAGCTTTTGCAATTACTGGCACAATGTTAACTTTATTATGAAGTTGTTTCATAAATTCTATATCCAAAGGTTTTAATCTATTTTAAAATGAAAAAGAAATATAGAGGTTTTATACCAAATAATAACTGTAGTTAACATAAAACTGCATTTGAATAACTGCATAATAAAAGTTATAATCAACATATCTTACCCATGGCCAAATGGTGAAATGAAGTAAAAACAACAATGTATTCTATTATCTACTATATTCCTTCTATTTAAACCACTTTCATCACGTAAAAATCTTTCAAACTGATCATCTATATATTGTATGATAGCTCTAAAACTGTCTGTATTGTCAATTGCATCTCCATAACCAGGAGTGTCAACAACAGTTAATCTAAGCTTGACACCTCTTTCTTCAATCTCCACAGTTGAAGCATCGAGTTTAACAGTTTGATTAGTTTTCTCTGTTGGAGATATTCAGTTGGGATACACATAATATGTAAATATAAAAATGAAAATATATAAACAAAGCTTAACTTAACTTACCTATAGCGTCAGGAATCACACGTTCTGGATATAAATCAGTAAGAAACAAACTGTTTACTAATGTAGACTTTCCAAGACCAGACTCTCCAACAACCATCAGTGTAAATTCAAATCCTTTTTTCACTGATTTCCTATGAACTTGATTAGGTAAATTTGCAAAACCCACATATCCAGGTGTTTCAAGACTAGCAAACTATTGAAAACAAGATGAAGATTGAACTAAATTAAAATCGTATCACAATCTGTAACTTCATGCGATATATGTCGCTCGGTAAACATCTCTTTGTAATAAAGAAACGTGCGAAAATATCTTGTCAAAAAATCTCATTTACGCTTCAATTGTTATACTCACCGTTTTTACGCTTTCAGTAGACATTTTTTCGCATCGATTCAACCTAACGATGGGAAGAAGTTAATATAGTTACGAGAGGTGTTTTTTTTTTTTTTTTTAAATATTATCGAAAACTAGAAACAAGGTATATGTGTGTGTATATATACAAATTTCAAGCCAACAGGCGCCGTATTGTGACAGAAGGCATTATTACAATCATACCTGAAATATACAACACGAGTAAAATGAATAGGTTATTTGAATAAAATATTTGCTGCTTCAATCGACATCACTCCTTATTATCAACGTGCATTGAATAAATAACTAGCGTTACATTTAAGAAAATGAAACGGTTCTATCGTAGATTCATTGAATATGAAACGAAGATATTGCACCGACTGTACAGGAAATGTTACGGTATATCTGTGTTAGGGAGAAGGAGGGGTACCCTTAATAAGGGAGAAGTTTAGGCGTGGCTACCGAAATAAACTTTGGTATTCCATAAAACGTACTATGACTATAATTTCGCTTTTAAATTACAAACTTCTTTGACATGAATTCATGTTAATTACTTAAACTTTAAGTACAAGATATAATAATTGGTCTTAATTACTTGTATACTCGTTTGATAATTAAAAGCTTATATTAAAATTAAATATTAAGTTGCTCTTATTTTTAAGAATAACTTACAAAATACTACGAATATTACACCGTTCTCGCAATTGAAATTATACATGAATTTTATTCTCTTTTCCCTTCTTCACTTTTTTAAAGATACATTACACAAATAGAAGGCAAACGACTACTTTATTCAGGAAATAGTATCATATACAAGCATAATTTTTATATAATATTTGTCATTAATTCAAGTTTTTTCTTTATTTATTATCTCGTAATCATCGATATCTTTTCAAATGATCAATATTTATTACTAGCATAATTAATTAATCCATTATACAGTATTAATGAGTAATAATCGACACGTTATCCTCATACCATTCAGTGATGTATAATTTCTTCAATCACTCAAATATCTTTCTATTCTTTCTAATCTTTTGTTGTTATTTCACAAGCGCGTAAATAATTGTTTAATACTTCTAATCATATACGACTTTTTATATTAAACAATTATTCATAAATCATTTTAATAAGCACATACAATGATTGGTATTAAAATGAAACATAAAAATTATAAGGGAGGAAATGAAAAAAAGGACAATGTTTTTTGTACTCCTAAAAACAAAGATTATTCGAGTACAATATTATTAGAAGATCAGTTTTTATATGGAATCAAATATATATGGTGACAGTATATATTTTGTAATAGTTTGTACACATACCATCAATATTATTATAAACTGATACAACACCCAACATGAAATTGACGTGAATATTAAAATGTACTTTCCGTATCACATCATTATTCACGTGTATACATATATATATATATATATATATATATATATATATATATATATATATATATATATATATATATATACACATAAAATTCAAGTGCTGTGTGCACGCACGTGTGTACATACATACATACATACATACACACACACACATATATACATACATACGAGATGCGATTGGTCATATGTATATACATACATAATTACACATAACCAATATTACTCAAGCATGCATGGTGCACACAATTGTTTTTACTTTAAATTCCAAATTTATTGTTACAGTTTTTTCAAACTAAGACATTAGTTTAAATAGAGAGGGCACTAGATGAAAAACTTTTATTCTTAATTAAAAATGCCAAATGCGTCGAACTTAAGAATCTCATTAAATCACTTTTCATCGTTATTGTGGGGGAAGACTCCCCTTAGGGGTAAATAAAAATTATTACAATTTCATCTCCGAAGAGATTCTCCCCACTACATTCGAGGAAACTAGGGGATCTTGTATTTGTTTCCAAACGTTTTTTTGTTGGAGAAGTTCCTTCCCTAGAGTTAGGGAATCAGAAACTAAAAATGATAATATGTTTACTTGTCGTCAGTATTAATTTTTTCCTCCCGAGGTTTTGCGCCACCATAAATCGAACTTGATTTACTTGATTCTGCAATTGCGTTTATGGGGTCCTGAATTGTTCTTGGTGCTAATACCAGACGCTTTCTTCCACTTGTGTCAGCTACAATGAGAATATTAAAATTATTTTTATCATTTTGAAAACAAGATCTTAGCAGGATATTGTATACAGGGTGTTTCGTAACTTGCGGGGCCCACTTCGGGAGCTGATTGTACGCCTAAAAATAATGAAAAAAAGTCATATAAATATATGTCCTATCTGTCTTCGTTATGAGATATAATGAATTTTCTACTTATATTTAATTACTTTTACAAAAGATGCTCAAAATGGCCACCTTGCATTTGAAGACAAGCCTGCACGCGTCTTGTCATTGATCTGGTTACTCTTTCTATCATTCCTGGTGTTTCTCGAATTTGTCGGAAGCCTTGTTCTATTCTATTTCGTAGTATTTCAGCAGTTTCAATCGATGTTGCGTATACAATCGATTCTAAATGTCCCCAAAAATAAAAAATAATGGATTCAAATCCGGAGAATGAGCAAGCCATGCAATAGAACCTCCACGAACAATTAGTCTAATATCGACTGGAATTTCCTTAGACTTCGTATGCGGTTTATGCATGATGGAGCTCCGCCGCATTTTAACCGAGTGGCAATTTTTAAATTAACACTTTGCAAATAAATGGATTGGTCGTCATCGATTGAAAATACTACGAAATAGAATAGAGCAAGGCTTCCGACAAATTCGAGAAACACCAGAAATGATAGAGTAACCAGATCAATGACAAGACGCGTGCAGGTTTGTCTTCAAATGCAAGGTGGTCATTTCGAGCATCTTTTGTAAAAGTAATTAAAACAGAAAATTCATTATATCTCATAAACGAAAACAGATGGGACATAGATTTATATGACTTTTTTTCATTATTTTTAGGCGTACAATCAGCTCCCGAAATGGGTCCCACAAGTTACGAAACACCCTGTATAAACAAACCTGGAGGTGGATCTTTATGGAACGGTTCATCATGAAATGGTTTTCGTTCAGATCCAGTTCCACGAGGAGGAGGTGGTCTAGTGCCGTATGATCTAGACGATGCATTACGCGACCATTCTCGACTTCCACCTCCTGTATCATCATTAAACTGAGTATAGTTACCCCGGTTACCCCTCATGTCCCATGTACTACCTTGTCTACCAGCATGGCTTTGGCCTTGAGTTTGACCTACGTAACCTCCTGCACATTATCATCACATTGAATTTTAATTTTTGGTACCAAGATATATATGTATAGTATAAGCAGTATAAGATTTCATTTTGTATATAAACAATTATTCAAAGGAAAATTTAGAATTTTGCATTGAAACGTTATTACTTATTGTTCAAATTAATTTGCAATGCCCGGCTTAAAATATTTCACGATATACGTTATGCAAAGCATAACGCTTACTAGAATACATAGATTTGCTTCCAAAATCATCACCATATCCACTACGGCCACCATCTCTCCCTCTAAAGCCTCCTCCACTGCCACCACCAGTGCGACCTCTTCTATCAAAACCACCTCCTCGATCATTTCTTTTACCCTCTGCTACATCTATTTTTATTACACTATTATCTACTTCTACTGCGCCATCCATTTCCAATGCAGCCTGTAAATCTGCCAACTCTTCAAATTCAACATAACAAAAGCCTTTAAACCTGCGAAAAGAAAAAAAGATACAAATTAGAAAAACATGAATGTAAATGTAGAACTGCTCTTTTGTGATCATACAAAAAGTAACTCGTACCTATCCGTCTCTTTATCCTTAACCAATCTGATTCCTTTAACATTAAGTTTCTTAAAGATTTTATCAACATCTCCTTGTACAATTCCATTTGGCAGATTTCCCACGAAAGCGGTATAAGGTGGTTCAGTTGGCAACGGTTTTCTGCCACTTCGAAATCCACCACCATAATCTCTGCACAGAAGAATAATTTACATTCGTACAAGGAAACTCTATCGAATAAAATTGTTGCATTATAAAATAGCATTTCATATTGCGTACGGATTTCGTATAGTTAGCGAATCTGCGAATGAACGAAGCACCACTTTTACGTTTTATTATTTTTGTAACCTCATTTGACAAAAAAATAACACTTTAGGATTCGTACACACTCCAAATATTTATTACCCTCCAAGCTACGCAGACTTTTGTGTTCGTTTGTTAAAAATGAACCAGAGAGCAATAACAACGAGTAGACTCTTACAGTTCTGACACTTATTTAGACACTCTCTTGATTTTCTTAATGCACGTATTCTCGAATAACATGGAGTTAATTACTTCTGTCTATCGCGTCAAACGATGTTTTTCATGAAACGGGGCGTGTATATTTCACAAACATTTAGTCAATATCCTCGTTAATAACGGTACGACTAGAATCACGCTATTGTTTGGTCGGTCAAAATAAAGCCGCGTGTCGGGGGGCACCATATCTGCAAGGTGCTGCGCTTACACTCCAATCGAAATTCACTTAACCTTAAAATCGTAGAATTGTCGAAGGGGCGGGGCATTTCGACGGGGCTGTACGACGCACCGATCAAATTCCACCTTCGCACCATATCGAAAACTCTTAATAACCGTCGTACATGAATGAAATTGTAACCTATACTTGCCTTGAATCTTCGTAACCACCTCGGCCAGCCATATTGGATATATGCAACTGACCGGGACCGCGCGGATCGAGTGCAATACTATGCTCAAGATGGCACTATTCTAATCACTAGAGAATTTGAATCCGCGAGTCCATGAGACTTGCTTTAGTTTAGGCGCTTCTGTTAGCGAATTTTCGACGATACCTTCGTTATATTCTTACGGGGAGTTAAATTGCAATAGGTTCTTTTTAAAAAAAAGTAACTTGTTTATGTAGTCGAATTGCACAATGTTTATTAAAAATTTTTATTTATAGCAACTTGACGATTTTGCAGAGATATACGAAATTTTCTAACGAGATTTGACTTTCTGTAATTTAGAAACTTTTGAATTTAGTTCGATTAATTTTATCACTCCCTGTTTATTTCATTTAAACGACGATTACTGAAAAATTAAAAGGCAAATTCGTTCGATTGTTTTTACATATTTTTCATTTAGACGCGTATTAGACTAGCGTAGTTTCTAGTTAAAATAAAGCAAGATGGCAGACGAGAATGTGCACATGGCAGAGGTTGGTTCAAATGACTCGAGAATGAAGAATATAAATAAAATGGAGTGTACAGTCTTTGATTATTTTACTATACTCAGAAACGAAGTGGAATCTAAAAGAATACAGGGTGGGATTGCTTTATTAAAGTATTTGAGTCAACAAAATTCAGTAAGTGTTTATTTACAGATAACCTCAAAGTTAATCATTTTTGCACGAGACAGTGAGAAATAATCACTGTTTTTAGTCGACGAATTATTTACGAATTTACAATTGTTCAGGAACACAATGAGAGCCAAGAATTTAAGTATGCCATGAAAAGATTGATTCGAAGCTTAGGCTCTTCGAAAACGACCTCACGTATGGGTTTTTATACAACTTTGACAGTCTATTTAACTATGAACTCTGAAATGTCTGTAGAAAAATTTTTATCTCTGATAGACAATGAGTTACAGCCAGCAAACAACTACAGTAAAAGCGTAAGAAATTTAATTTGTTTTGTACTATGATAATAAGCGTTTTACATTTAATTTTAACTGTATCATTTCAGGAAAATGGTGATATTTATATGGGACGTATATTAGCATATGGGGCTTTAATAAGGTCTAAAATACTTTCAAAGAGCATTGATGTAATACAGCAACAAACTATTCAAGATCTTATCAATGCAGGCAAACAACGCAGTTATTTATCGTTTGTTTCTATCTCATTTCTTATTGAATATATAAATCAAGTTGATACTGAGTGTATTAAAAAATTAATTTGGCCAATTGTTGAGAAAGAACTTGGCAAACCATGGGCACAACAAACATTAGATTCATTTTATGCTTTGTTAGTAATCAAAGATAAGTGTCCATTACTTGTAAATAATGAATTTTCAAAAAAACATTTTGGTACAAATGATATTATCACTGAGGAATCTATGAATGACATAGTGAAAGTGTTACTGGTAAGTGTATATTGTAATTTTATTTGTGCAAATTATTTATTTAAAAAAAAAATTGCTAAGTAATGCATTGTTAATATTTAGGATGTACCCAGAATTGTATTATGTCACCATCCAATATTTAAATTGTTTTGTGAGAATTTAATGTCAACTGAACTTACTGTAATCTTTTGGACACATATTGATGAGAAATTTGCAAAACCATCTAAAACTGATGAATATGTAGCTATACAAATTCTGAAATTTATATTATCAAATATTGTAGATAAATCTATACTCCCATTGTTATTATCGCCCAATTATATGCAGCATATGTTGAAAAAATGTTCTGGACCTAAACATCATAACAATGAAGTACTTCTTGGATTTAAAGAAGTTTTAAATTTATTAACATCTGCTACAAGCAGTGATGATACTAAACTAAAAATACAAATTGCTGTATTAAAGAAATTAATACTATATCCTGGTGATTTAATGATTGAAAAAAAGACAGGTACAAAAATAATTCAAATGCTTACTGGAAACTTGAACTTAGATGGTACAAAAAAAGTATCAAAAATATATAGAGGCATAATGGAAAATACAATACCTCGAGACAAATCAAATGACAAAGCAAAATCATTTTGGACAAATGCAGAAAGAATTTATGCTGCTCATTTATTAACAAGGTATTCAATATTTTAAGAAGTGCAGTGTAATGTCTTTTATCTTTGTGCAATCACTTACATATATGTATGAATATATCTAATTTGTTTATATTTTACTAGATTAATGGGACATTCTAAAACATTTGTGGATAGAGAATGGAGGTTGGACCAGTTGAAATGCTTATTTGCTTATGGATTGTGTGAAATGCCAAATGTTGGAATAGATTTAGCTTGTAAGTATTATTTATATATCTAATAATATGATATATGTGTATATATTTTTTTGTCTTCAAATTGTTTATAACAGTTTATAATATATTCCTTCGTTTATAGCGCAGTTTAAGGAAACATTCTATCACGCGCTAGACCATAAATTACCAAAGTTGAATGATCTACGAAACATATTAAGTGATTTAGTTCATTTTGTGGACGTCTGTTTGAAAAAACAAACGTTGAAATTAAGAAATCCATTAATAAATGAAGCAAAAGATTCTTGGGACAAAATGATATGTTTGATTAAAAATTTAGAAAATAATTCAAAGAAGACAGAAGCTGTACCAGTATTTCATACAATGAATTTACATATGGGTTTACAATTATTTTCAGACCCACAAATGGCAATTATGGCTATTGATGAATTACAAAGTTGTTACGAAAGAGTAATAAAACAGTCTAAAAAACATAAAGCTGCTAATAATAAAAACAAGCTAGATGATGAGCCAGAATGGGTAGAAGTAGTTGTTGATTTATTATTATCTTTTTATTCTAAAAACAGTCATTTATTACGTTCATTAGTAGGATGCGTTTTCCCACACATTTGTCCCTATATCACGCCAACAGCTATACATCAAATATTAGCGGTATGCAGATGTTATAAATTAGCAAGACAAATTAATAAAAAATCAATATCTGTCATGTTGTATATTTCAAAATTTTTATTTCCAGGTATTAGACGTAAGAAATGAGAAAGGACCACTTGTAACAAGAAATGGTCTCGATAGTGAAGAAATTTCATCAGATGCAGAGTCAAATTATACTAGTGAAGATGACGAAAGTGATGAAGAAAATACTAAGGGCGAAATGGAGAGTTCGTCGGAATCTGATGATTCTGATTCGAATGAAGAATTATTAGATGAAAATGAAGATGAGACAGTAACTGATAGGTTACGAATGGCAGTAAGTCAAGCATTAGGTGATGTATCCATCCAAACGGACGACGATGATATAAATGTAGATAACATCGGCGAAGAAGAGGGAAAGCGATTAGATGAATCATTAGCGGCAGCGTTTAGACTTCTTCGAGAAAATCGTCAATCGCGATCTAAAAAACAAGAAAAATCAGCTCAAACTTTAACACATTTTAGAATTCGAGTTATAGATTTACTAGAGATTTATTTAGATTGTGCACCATCAATGGTAATTGTACTTGATATGCTACTTCCCCTTTTCACATTATTGGAATATTGCATAAAAGATCCGTATCAAAAGTCTCTACAAGATCGGGTTCGATCCTGTTTAAAAAAGTTATCAACAATAAAAAAATTCAAAGATACAGAAAATATCGACGAAGAATTATTAATAGTAATATTAAAGGTAATTATATAATATATAATGTACAATTAATAATTTTTTATAATATATAATATATAACTAAATTATATTTCTAAGGCTTTAATAGAAAAAGGAGAAAGAACTACTTCGGTTTATCATGAAATAAGTGATAAGTCAGCGGAATGCTGTACATTTCTGGTGAAATGTGCACAACAGGCTAATATATCGACAGATAAAATAACTGAAATTTATGGAGAAAATTTAACGTCCTTCTTCAAAAGAAGAGATTGTGTGCTATCTCCTTTGTTGTTTAAAAGCATTTTACAATTACAGTGGGAGGGTAATTGGCAGCTAGCTTCTTTATTAGTAAGTTCACAGTCTTTAATATACTTTAGTAGACTAATTGAATTTTTAATAATTTATATCTGTTTTTATAGGTAGACTTTGCTTTTGACAGTACTGTTAGATCTTTTCGTCGAGGATATGCACTTGAATTTTTAACAATCTTTTATAATAATAGTCGATTAATTAATTTAAATACAAAAGATTCTAGTATAAGAATGAAATTAGAGAAAAAGTTATGTAGAAATACTATAAGCACACTTCAAGAAATAATTAATATGCACAAAAATAAACAAGCTGTTACAACTAATGGTACTGAAATAGGAAAAGAAATCAGACAGAGGTATATTTACCTTTTATTGATATTGCTACGAAGTATTTATACTCGTCATTTACAAAAAGCATGGAATTGGAATAATATTGGGAAAGTACTTGCGACGTACAGAACTCATGCATCACTTGCGAAAGATACAAAAATGGCATATAATAGATTAGCAGTACAAATTGGAATTCCACTGAACATGTGAGTACTAATTAAGGAAAGTATAATGTTAAAGTTTTATTATGTTATTATATAAAATCATTTGTATTCGTTTCATTGTTTCAGATCACAAAAAGAAGCTAGAAATAAACAAAGTGCTATGACAAACGGGGAGATAAAAGATGTGACAAATAACGTAGAACAATTAAATAATACACAAGAAAATGAAAGTACAGAAGACGAAACAGGTGTTGTTACATCTAGTAGGAACAAATCCAAAAAGAAGAAAAAAAGTAAACAGAGAGATAAGCAATTATTAAAAAAGAAAGCTCGGATGTTACGTGAAAAAGTAATATCCGAAGGTCTTGAACCTTTTAATTTTAGTTCTCTTGTCTCTCACGACCAGTCAGATAAGAATTCATCACCTCTTGAGAATGGAAATTCTCAAATTGAACAGACCAGTTCTAATTGTTCACAAAAGAGGACGTCCAAAAGTATATTAGACGGCAATAAAGCGAAAAGAAGAAAAAGCATGGAAACTGCTTGATACATGAAAGGAAAATAAATTATTATTTTTGTATAAGCATTTATGAAAATATGTATCAAAGAGATCTTTTGTACAGCTCTAAAATATATAATAGACAATCCTTGTGTAAACTATCAATGTTACATCAATAAATAAATTTCTTATACATCGTTTTCATAATATAAATATAGTCATAAATTTTTATGATTATTCTCTCCATTGATTTCATATTGATTGACGTGTGAAATTATCCTTTCACAATTCACATCAAAAAATTCACGCATTCTTGGTTTTTGTTATGAGTATGTACTTAACGCATCAGTTATTTTTCATACATCTAACACTATATACATGTGTATAATGGTTTATTTAAAAAATCTTTTTACATTTTGTTATTAGAAATTATCATTCATGAAATGATAATACCATCCGATATCTCAAAAGGCAAGCATTCTAGAACGCAAGCCACGTGCTTAGCTTTATGATGACCGCTACTGATCCATCGATCAGTTGCACTCATTACAGATTTTGAGATCGGAGATTTGTAACTTGTCTTTGTGTACATTGTGAATATTGTGGAAACTCGACACCAGATGGAGCAATTATTTTCATTCTGGCTGCCGGCCGAAGAGAGAGACATTGGAGTTTAAACAGATAGATGCGCAGTGACATAACAAAGAGTGACGTCGAGTGACGACATAACTGAACCTATTGAAGTTAACCATTGAGGTTAAGGTAGTTTCTACAAAATACACATGCTTTATCTACAATAATATTTCTGAATATATTTTTAATATTGAATATAGTATTTAATATATTTATTAATATTGGAATTTAAGATGAAAAACGAATTCGAAGAAACGAACCCAAAGTGGTATGAAGAATATTCTAAAGGAGAGGGACCTTATAAACATTCAAAGCTAGAAGTAGAAGTATCGCATTTAAGAAATGAGGCAAAGAGATATTTGGATTCGGAAATTTCTGTTTTTCAATTGAAAGAATCAAAACGTACTGATTCAGAAACAACATGGTTGAGAACAGCATTAACACAGGGTACAACATCAGATAAAGTAGCTGCTGCTATTGTACTAGTGCAAGATAATCCAAAATACAATCTACCTCGGCTTGCAAAGCTTGTAAACCAAGTACGAGTTGCAAAGCACAATCAGTGCAACATGATAATAAAATCCTTGAGAGATCTGTTCTTGTTGGATCTGCTTCATCCTAAATTCAAATTATTGAGATTCGAGGAACAAAATTTGGATGAACTTGACAAATTTAGTTCTGGTAGTACAGATTTATCAAGAAAAAAACTAATGGCTCATTGGTATTTTGAGGACCAATTACGTGAACAGTATGAACACTTTGTAATGTCTTTAGCTACTATTGCATCTGATACAGTGGATGCAAATCGCGAGGTAGCGATATCAATAATGACAGATTTATTAATAGGAAATGCTGAACAAGAACATAAATTGTTGGAATTGATTGTTAATAAAATAGGAGATCCAAGTACTAAAATAGGATCTAAAGTTATATTTTGTTTAAATAAGTTATTACATGAACATCCTAATATGAAGCTTGTTGTATTACGAGAAGTTGAAAAATTGTTATTTAGAAAAAATGTAGCACAGCGTGCCCAGTATTATGCAATTTGCTTATTAACACAATTTCTTTTAAGCAAAAAGGATGAGAAGCTTGCTTCTACACTTATTGAAGTTTACTTTGCTTTCTTTAAAGCTTGTTTAAAAAAAGGAGAACCAGATTCTAGAATGATGGCAGCAATTTTAACTGGTGTAAATAGGACATATCCATTTGCAAAAATGAATTCAAATATATTGGATGGTTACATAGATTCTGTGTATAAAGTTGTACATATTGGATCTTTTAATGTTTCTTTAAATGCACTCAATTTGTTATACCAGGTAAATGTATAAATTATGACTAAATTTCTCCCCATAAGGGATCAAATTTTTATATCTTTTCTTTATTCTCATAGATTACAGGCAAAGATGAAGCCCAATCAACCAGATTTTATTCAACTTTCTATCGGAAATTATTAGATCCACAAATTGGAATAGCAAACAAACGTGCACTATTTCTTAATCTATTGTTCCGAGTTCTCAAAAATGATCGTAATAAACAACGTATATATGCCTTTATCAAAAGAAGTTTACAAATCGCATTATATTTTCCTGCAAATATGACGTGTGCTATTTTGTATGTAATATCCCAAGTTTTGCATACACACAAAGGATTGAAAACTATATTATTAAAACCTCAAGATTTTATTAAAATTGGAAATAAAAATGTTGAATCTAAAGATAGTTCATTAAGTTCAGAAAATATCTCTTGTCCTGATGATGATGAAAAATTAGAAGACACTATTTTATTAACGAATGTTATATCCGAACATAATATAAATGGGCAAACTCAATGTGAAAATGAAACAGAAAACAATGTAAAAATTGATTTTGATACACATAAAGAGTATGATCCTTTTTGTCGCAATCCCCTTTATGCTGGAATAACTAAGAATTTAAATACAGAGTTAATAATGTTATCTAAGCATTATCATCCAAGTGTTGCATTATTTGCAAATACTACCCTTGAAGGTATTGTACTTTATAATATTACTATGAAATTATATTTATGTATTATGAATTATTTATAATTATTTTAATATCATATGTTATTGGTAATTGTAGGGAAACCAATTGATTACACGGGAGATCCATTAGAAGATTTATCTTTAATGCGTTTCTTGGATCGTTATGTTTTCAAAAATCCCAAAAAATTAGAAAACAAACGAGTGCACAAAAAGAATGATCCTTTAGCACAACGTGCAGGATACACACCTAAGGGTATTAGATCCGTTCCGATTGATAGTATGTCGTATATTAATGAAACAGAAGGACGCATTCCAGTTGACGAATTATATTTATACCGATATTTAAAAAAGAGAAAAGAATTCAAACATAAATTTACAGTTGAAAATGATGATGTAGAAAGTGTTAATAGCGAAGAATTTAATGATATGTTAGACAGATTAACAGATAATAAAGATTTTGAAGATTTAGATATTGCAGCTGACATTCAAACTGTAAAAAAGAAGAAAGGTACATAAATATAAATTCTACATTTTATTTTTAATCTAGAAAATATTTCATACTATATGAATTAAATATTTATTATGTTGGTAGGTACTGAGGAGGAAGATGAAGATTTTGATGATGGTAAAAGTGAAGAAAGTAATTCTGATGATATAGAAGAGTCAGGAGAAAGTTTAGATGAAGATAATATTGACGATTCATTACAAAATTTAAGTGACATTGACATAGATGATGATGATATAAGTGATCTAGAGTTTGATGAAGACATCGATGATGATGATATTGAAGATGATAACAATATTCAGTCAAATATAAAAACGCGGAATAAAAAATCGAAAGGAATTGATAATAATATATTTCTGTCAGCTGAAAAATTTGCAGAAATGTTAGAAGAACATAGTAAGCAAAAAAGTAAAGCTGGTGGTACAAATGCATTTAATACCGTGGATGGTGCAAGTTCTAAACAAGTAGAATGGGAGACCAAGCGACATCAAAATCTTAGAAATTCTTTAAATAAAAGTAAACGAAAAAGTTCTAAAATTTATAAAAAAAATGTAAAAAAGAGTAAACGCTGATTAAATTAGAAACATTTTTTTATATTACATCTACTGTTTTTGCTTTCACCAGTTTGTTGTCACCAGAATTGTGCACGTTACATGTCAACAATATTTTAACGGTGGTAGCACATTAAAAATTTTGAGACATTTATAAATTATAAAAAATGAATATTTTAATTGATATGATTAATTATACAAATAAAGAAACTACATATATACTTACATACTAAAACATTTTTTACTTCATTTTAATAATTATTATTAGACGACAAAACATTAATCTACAATATAATTATTACATGACGGATACTGAACGTTGCAAAAACTTGTTTTTAAACAATTAACATTTTTTTATTTAAATCACGTAAAAGATTAATTTTAAAATCACGAAAACAGATTTATTTTTTCATGAAAAAAATGTTTGAAATGTTTGATACTTCCACTATAACACTATTATCTTATGTAAAAGTATCTTTATCATCAAAAAGGCTTTTACACATTAAAAAGTTTTTAAAAGATTATTTCCATTTACATTTTTGTACGTATCGTACATTGTCACGTTATATTTAAGTAAAAATAATTAAGTTTTCAACTTCTTTAACAACAGAAATAATTATCACATAATCATGTTTACCTACTTATTAATTTGTAGAAAATTGTAATGATTGTAAAATTAACCAATCAGATGATAAGTTATATTAAAAACTATTGACATTCGAAATATAAAGCATCCAAATTCATCGAAGATACACATTCAAAATGATATACAGTAAAATCTTCTTTATTTAAACCTTTTATTTATTTTTTAAATATTTTTATACCCGAATGTTATATTACCAGAGCAGAATATTTATCAATAATTGGAAAAATTAGCTGTTATCTATACTGTTCTAGTAATACATATGATACTTGATATTTGAAAAATAAAGGTTAAAATAAAGAAGATTTTATTGTATTTATTTATCTAAGTTCTAAAATTAATAATGAAGAATAAGGTAACAGTTGCAAAAGAAGTTGCGAATATACACTTTATGGAAGTATATTATAAGAGTATTTTTTTCTTTTTTTTTTTCATCAACAGTGACATAAGTATGTAATAAGGATTTCCTATTTTTTAAATTTTAATTTACCAATAATTGTAAAAAAAACATTAAAATGTATAATACCATTACTGTGCAATGATCAATAAATCTTCACATTTTTCATTTTGTACACGCTATTTTCTTTTTTTTTTTATATACGACAAATTCTAAAGCGTGCTGTGTATGTATAACGGAAGGCTGGACGCTACTCTGCATCAGCTTTTACTGAACTTTCTTCATCATGAGTGGGACTGTGCCATGTCAATCGTTCTTCATAAAATTTTATCACAATTTGTGGACATTTTTCATTGGCAATTCGCGCAGGAACTAAATCTGCATCGTCTGTTCCTTTCCACTTCATTAAAAACATTAATTCCCCGCTCGAATCTGTTGCACCAATTATTCGTTCGGGTTCCAAATTTCTATCAAAACCTACATATAATAAAAATGAAACAGTTAAAAACTATACAAATAGTTGTTACTTAAATACATTGTTTAAAGCATCAAACAGATATTTTACCTTCAGGCTTCTTATCTTCAGTCATCTTTTTTTTGTGAGAGATTAAAGGTCCACCTGATGAACTTTTTCGTTTCTTCTGTTCTTTATCTTCATGTCGTTTACCAGTAGTGGCTGCTTCTTTCTTTTTGCGCTGTTCTTCGAATTGTGCAATTAGATCAGGACAATCAAGGTTTTCCTCTGGCTCCCACGTATTTTCTTCATTGGAATATCCTTTCCACTTTAGAAAATATTCAACCTGTATTACAACAAAATGATCAGCAAATAACAATTGTATTACATAGAACTAACATATATATTAAATCACGTACTTTTCCCTTAACCACCCTTCTATCTAAAACTTTCTCAACGCTAAATTCTTCCCCTCCTGCAGATTCTCCAGGAGATGAATCCTTTCCTTTGCTCATTTTGTTTTAATACTGCAAATACATTTTACATGTAACAAAGGACGACACAACAATTGTAAACCAAATGATTGGAAAAAAAAGAAAGAACTAGCATCGAATATATATAGTTGTAATCGAAATAGTTCATCAGATATAAATAACACATTGACGTGAACTATAATTTTTGAAAGATACAACAACAGATTCAATAATTTTGTAAGGAAAAAACTTCAAAGATGCTAAGAGAAACGAACATGGTGCAAAATGGCGGTACGACAGCCGGATAGCAAAGGTTTTTCCGCGTGAATTTACATAAGAATTCAATAATCATCTGATTGTAATTTAATCTAATTTCACCGTATTTTGCACGATTAATTTCATCGTACTCTCTAATTGTGATACTTACTCAGAAGATGGCTATAAGATGTACAAAGACTCAACTACAGCGATGCGGCGGGCTTTCTAGAGCTTTAGCGTCTCATTACCGCGTTGCCGCGAAAAATAACAGGATGGCCAACGTACAATTCGAAAATGATTTTACAAGTTTATCGTCCTTCAAAATTAGAAATTCATTTCTTGCAGGATATTCGAAGCCGTTAACATTTCCACGTGGACATCGGTTAATTTAAACTATAGAACGTTTTAATCACTGAGAAAACTTCATTAAAGAGCGATACATTTTTACCTGCGAGCAGGGATTTTTTGGAGGGTCCATTTTTTTGGGCCTATCAATTTAAAGTATTCATACGTTAAACTTTTCACAATGAGTATCGTTTGCTTGATAATCCGTATCGTTGTTGTTAAAATATGAAATGATCTTTGATTTGTAATTCGATAAATATTTCGAATATTGGAAGTATAGTTTAAGTTTCTTGATATTTTTAGTTGTTTTCAAAAGTTTATTTTCCTAAAAGGTAATTTAGCTAAAATTATAATGTACAATATTTTCTAAAGAATAGTATTTGATTATTGATATTCTGAAGATATTTATATTGTACGTGAAATTATTAAAAATTACTGTTAAAATTACTTTTGCAGATGGCACTACAATATGAAATTTTAATACTGGTCTTCCATTCTAGAGATACGATGGTTTAAACGGCGCTGAAAATTCGGAGTTGGCAAGGACTTTCAAGGTATTGTTAAAATAGAATTTGTAAAGTAATAGCGAGCGATAAAGTCATTCAGTTAATTCAACTTTAATTGTTTTTTATGATTAATTTGCAGAACAATACTGAAAATGGCTGCACGATCCGTTATTAAATATTTACGTCCGAAAACTGTTGTACCCCAAATTCACAGATGCGCATCTGCGTTGTCTGCATTTGAAATACAACATAAAACCCCAACTATCAAAAAAGTAATGCCCATACCAAAAGCCCATTATGGTGGACGACACACAGTCACCCTTTTACCTGGTGCTGGAATTGGCCCAGAATTGATGAACTACGTGAAAGAGGTATCAAAATATTTTCATGTACTTTCAGCAAAGAATAACATTACGTTAAAGGACAAATTCTTACATAATTTTTTTTTTATATATTTCTTTTATATATATTTATTTATATATATTTTTTATGTATTTCTTACAGGTCTTCAGTTATGCAGGTGTACCAGTAGATTTTGAGGATGTAGAAATTGATCCAAATGCAAACGATAACGTTGATTTAGATTATGCTATTACATCAATTCGTAGGAATGGTGTAGCACTGAAAGGGAACATCGAAACTCGCAGTACAGAAGCTGGTGTACTTTCCCGAAATGTTGCTCTCCGCAATGAGTTAGATCTTTATGTAAATGTCTTGCACTGTGTATCGTATCCTGGGGTAAATTCACGACATAAAAATATTGATATTGTTATTGTTAGACAAAATACAGAGGGGGAATATGCTATGTTAGAGCATGAAAGTGTCAAAGGTGTTGTTGAAAGCATGAAGGTTATTACAAGTGTTAATTCTGAACGTGTAGCAAGATACGCGTTTGAATATGCTAAACGAAATGGAAGGAAAAAGGTTACCACAGTTCATAAAGCAAATATAATGAAGCTTTCTGATGGGTTATTTTTAGAAATATCAAGAAGAGTTGCAAAAGATTACCCAGATATTACTCATAATAATATGATTATTGATAATACGTGTATGCAATTGGTCTCAAATCCACATCAGTTTGATATAATATTAACAACCAATTTATATGGAGCAATTGTATCAAATGTAGTATGTGGTTTATTAGGTGGTGCTGGATTATTAGCAGGCAAAAATTTTGGCGATCATTATACAATCTTTGAACCAGGTACTCGTAACACTGGTACAGGCATTGCTGGAAAAAATATTGCTAATCCTATTGCAATGTTAAATGCTGCTGTTGATATGTTACGTCATCTTGGACATAAATATCATGCTTCTTTAATTCAGAATGCCATCAATAAAACTATAAACCAAGGTATACACACTCGCGATCTTGGTGGACAAGCTACCAGTAGAGAAGTTGTCGACACCATAATGAAACACATTAAAACAGCATCTGATTAAGACTGATAAATATATCATGTTAAAAACTGATATAATAATCTAGAACTATACGTATATATTTAATTTTACTTTTTCGAAAGGATATCCATCGTTTGGTATAATATTGAAGTATTGTTGCAATTGATAGCATTAACTATATCTTACTTCTTTGCTTAAAAGAGACTCTATGCGTATTTCGTACAAAATTATATAAAACAACTTTTAATTAAAATGACACATTTGATACTTGTACTATAATAATATTTTATGTAATATAATGACATCGTTGAATTATTCATCAAGTTCGAAATTTGTAAAATATATATAAGCAAAATAGTATTAGTAGAGATTAAATATTGTAATTATTCTTACAAGACATGTTTGGGATGTAAATTTTTTTCATTTACATCTCGTTGAAATATATTTTCTTGCAATTTTATGTTTCTACATGTCTTTAATAATTGTAGTCTAATGGTAATTTGCTGAAAAAATGATTTGTACTGAACGATATATTAGTGAACTTAATTTATTTTATTTCATTTATAAAATATTTAGATAGTGGAAAATACTTAATATTAACAATATTGTATTATAGAATATATAAAAATCATTAAAATCCTGATATATACATAATTTAATTTTGTAAAAGTTGTAACACTAATTCCTCATCTGCTTTTAAATCTGTATTGTCCACATTAAGAGATTTTTGTTTCTTTTTCTTTTTGAATTCATCTTGCGTTATGAGTTTTCTTTTAGATGGCCTGTAAATGATAAAAATATGATTACCAAAGATAAAATGATGTTAAAAATAAAACAAATATATTTTTGTAGATACAATGATATTTAATATTCGTAAAAATGCAAACCTATGTATATTGCTTTCCTCTTCACTTTCCTGCGTTTCTGAATAATTTTCCTCTTGTTTGCCATAAATTTTATCTGGATCTGGTAACCAAGATAAATCTGGACCATTGTATTCATCGTCACTGGTATAATTACTTATATTATCCTCAGTTTCATCTTGATCATTTTTATCATCTATTTTCTTACTGGCTTTTAATTTTCGTTTTTTTTCTTTATGTTTCTCTTTTATTTTTTCCCTAAAACGTTGTTTATCAAACTTGTCTTCCTCATGTAATATCTGTTTAGCTATCTCTATGTTAATTCCAGAATCTTCTTCATTTTCATATTGTCTAGCTAGTTCAGAAATTTTATGTTTAGAGGGATTTAGCAATTCCTGTAAAATGAGTCAGATTGTATTCATAATTATTGAAAAAAAAGAAAGAAAGCAGAAAAATAAATTAATTACCTCTCCTTTGTCATCGAAAGTAATTTTTTTATTTGGTACTATCATTTTTCGAAGAACTTTTTTAGCTGCTGCAGCTTTAGTAACTGCTTTCTTTTTGTTTAAACCTTCGTCTTGTTTGTCAGTGATACCAATTTGTACATCATCAAGATTAATATTTTTTCGTTTCACGGTGAATATATCATCATCACTATCATCTATACAAAAAAAGAAATACATTCATTTAAAAGAAATAGATAATTCGATAAGTCTTAACATTTTATTTTTATACCAAGTGTAAAATCAGTTGAATTCATCGACTGAGATTTAATTTCTTGTTCATCGTCTTTGCAATCATTCATTTCTTCATTTATATCATTTAATTCATTATTAACAGTAAGTGGTTTTTTCTCTTCAGTATTTTTATTCGATAATTGCCGTTTTTGTTCCATTCTTTGAAGGAATCGAATTCTTGGCGGTAGAGCTAAACCTAAAGATCTAAAAATGTGAATCAATTATAAAATAATGAAACAAAAACTGCTCATGTCATATAAATTATTATATATTTACTTTACCTTGCAAATGAATCAGTATTTAATACATGAACATTAAAGACCTCTTTATCTTTCATTAAGAAAATTGATTTTATATATGATACAAACGCTCTCTGAGCAGTTTCTTTCAATGAAACATCTCTTGCTAATAGTGCTTCCATTTTACGTTGTGGAGATTGCAATTTGTTTGGGTTAATTCTAAATAAGTATTATTTCAGTTTATAAATACATATTTAAAATATTATAACTTATCTAATTATTCACGTAGTTCAAGTAACTCACTGTATCATGGATATTGGAATTTTGCACGTTTTAAGTTTCTCAACCATTTTTTCTTCAGAAGGTAACAAAACCAACAAACATTCACCATTTCGTTGAAATCTAGCTGTTCTCCCAGCACGATGAATATATGCATTTACATCCTCAGGGCAATCCATTTGTACAACCCAATCCACAGCAGGGAAATCTAAAATTTATTTGAATTGTGAATAATGTTTTTAAATCTCAATATGAATAATCGCATTTTTTTGTTACCTAATCCACGAGCAGCAATATCAGTTGCAAACAATACTGCAAATTGTTTTCTACAGAAAGTATTATAAATTTCCATTCTTCTAAGTTGATGTAAAGTACCATAAAGTGCTAGCAAACTTATACCAGGCCTTAATCGACAAAATACTTCATATATATATTTTACCTAAAATACAATTTTTATCATAATATTATTGTTAATATTAAAATAATAAATATTGTTATACCTGTTTACAACTAGAGAAAAATATAATAATTTTTTGTTTTAAATGATTTCGTATGAATGACCATAACATTGAAATTTTATCTTCTAAAGCACAAACAACATAATTTTGTTGAAGTGCTTCTGGTGTGGTATGTGCAGCATGTTCATGGACTGATACATACATAGGATCTTTCAAACTTAATCTGGCCAAGTCTCTTACAGATCTATTAAAAATTTAACAAACGCAATTTATTAGGATAAAAAGAATTATATTTTATTTATTTCTAAATATACATACTTTGTTTGTGTAGCAGAAAATAAAAGAGTTTGCCGTTTTGGAGGTAAATTTTCAATAATAGAATTCATGGTTTGCTCAAAACCCATATCTAAACATCTATCAGCTTCATCTAATACCAATACCTAGAATAACAAACAAATGAAAATATCTGTTGTTACTTTCCTATTTTACGACAATTAATTTAAATCACATTTCTATAGCGAATGATTCATTTATATTTTTGTATTTATTTACCTGCATATTTACACAATCAAATAATGGATTTTCATCCATATGTTGTAACAAACGACCAGGAGTGCATATAACAATATTGCATTGATCCATACGTCTTTTTTCAAATTTTAGATCTTTTCCACCAATAATAAGGCCAGCAGAAATATCATGATAATGACCAATTTTTCTTAACATTTCATATATTTGATAAGCAAGTTCTCTGGTTGGTGTAATAACAAGTGCACCAAGTCCATCTAACCTTGTCCATTGTTTGCAATATAATATCTCTAAAACCTAAAACAAATTTAATGTCTTTGTTATAAATTTGCTTATCAAAATATTACATAAACCTGACTAAATTTATTACTGGAATAAGAAATGCCAAAGTTTTTCCACTGCCTGTTTTTGCTGCCCCTAATATATCACAACCACGTAATGCTAATCCGATACTTTGTCTCTGGATATCTGTCATTTCAACATAATCATTTTCTGCGAGACCTTTTAAAGTCTTTGTTGAAAGGGGAAGATCTGTAAATTTTGTTATTTTTGTTTCGTCGATCTGAAAATATATAAATTTTATGAGTAAAAGTATTGAATTGAAGTTGGAGAACTGAAGTATAACATCCGCAAAATTTTTCTTTCTAATTTGTATTCTCAGGGATATTTTACGTCGTTTGAAACGAAAATGATTATTTGTGACATAAATAAATATCTTTGAAATAATGACCAGTTTCTTTTAAGGAGAAATATGGATCAGGTTTGAATTAAACATCTCCAGTCTTATGAAATTGGGGTTACGTATTGCTATACATATTTATTAAGAAAATTAATTACTAATTAATTAATAAGAATTTTCAAAAACTTATTTATGTTAAACATGGATTTCATTTCCGTCTTTAGCGACCGAAGGTAACCACGTGAATATATACTGATGAAATTTTTCTCTTTTACTGCAATTCATCCGGCTGAATTTTCAAAATCGTTAATTTCTATGAGCAATAACCATCATTTCCATTTTTAGTAACCTAAAATACTTCCGAAAATACAAATTTGAGACAAAAATTTTAGAGCCCGAATACCGTAGTATGTCCAAGTATTTTTACAAACATGAGAAAAAAAGATCAAAACTTACAGTATCATATTTAGATTGTAGATTTGCAATTACTGTTGTTTCGCTTAGTTTTTTCTTTTTATTGTAAAGTCTTACTTTCTTTTTCTTTGACATTGTTTCAGCTAAATCGTGTTACAGATGAAGAGGTTAGGTGAACAACTAATGCACAGCATGGACAAGTTCAATATACCTCATTGTCAAATATAGTTGCACCACACAGTGAGAGCACTGGATAGGAGGCGCTAGCTGCGCAACATTACTTTATGTACATATTATAAATATACACACACACACACACACACACATTTGAATATTTAAATGGAACAATGAAGTTACGTTAATAATTAAGGTTCAAACTATGTACAACAAATATCTTGTATGCATTTATAAATTTCCTTAAGAGCAAAAAACTATATGGAGTATATAAAATAAATAAAAATGATTACGTAAGTGAAATGTGTAAAAACTATTTGATAAATAGTATACGTGATCAATAATTTATCAGTAGAATTAATTAAATGTTTAGGAAGTAGTTAGATAAGTAAATTGCTTTATACAAAGTTCAACGACTTTATTTATAGATGAATTATTCTTCTGTCAACGTGGTAAATTAGGACGAATTTTATACAATTTCAAATAATCACTTTCCATGGTGTTTCCCCAGTTTTATTACAACACAAAACGATAACCTATAATTAATAGATCACGTGATCCTGGAGCTGATATTAGTTGACATACGAAATTCGATTGTGTCGACTGAAATGATTATTTTCGGAAGACTAAACGAATACATCGTCACACAGAACAAATATTATTTTTTATTCATTCTAATTCACTCGGATTAATGTGTTTCGATGTCGAATAAATATCGACTTATATTCGAAGCGAATAGAGAAACCTCTCTGCAAAGAAACTTACGTCGGGAAGTAATTAATCAAAGTATCAAGGAAGTAATTAATTGAAAGTTTCATAGTTAAACGATGATCACATACCGCTGGCGGAACAATTAAAAATAATAACAAGCCCAAATTTATATACTGTACGTACTTTTATTATTGAGATACCTCTTTTTCAGATTAAATTCCGTACGTACTGAACGATTCAAAGGAAAAGAGAACAAGGAATTGTCAGTCAGCCCCTTCTCTACACAATAAAATCTCATTTATATTGAATGGATTTCTGTAACATATTTTCGTGGCGCAACGTGTCATCTGAATCAGTGTCAATAGAAGAAACGCGGGATTGTCATTAAAAGGCACATGTGTGGAATGCATGTGTATGGTTGCATCGGCGTTTACGAGAAAGAAAGGCGGGGAGACGGAATATTAGAAAGGAGGGATCGAAGCAGAAGAAGAGGAAACGCATGGGAAGGGTGCACTGCATTGTGACAACGATTACATTCAGATAAATTCCTCGGCTTTTCGCATCCGGCCTACGATCAACGTTCGTCGTTTGTTTCACCGGTGGTGCGCGCTCTTCTTTCTTACGGTGACCGGTATCAGAAGAGAGTATCCCTGTAAAAATCATGATTTGACGAAGAAAGGGTAGCATGCGGCGGGACCACGTGAAGCAACAATGGAAAACACTGCGATTGCCTCGCAACATCCACTACGTTCCTTGGACACTTTGTCTTCTCGCGGCATTAGGGCTGTACCCGGTGCTAGCCGACATTATTTTGCAAGACATAGGTAAATCTGCAATTCTGTTCAGGGTAACAATTTCTCTAACTTAACAACCAATCGCTTTATGTACATGAAATGAAGTATACTTTTTCTCAAATTAAATTTGATAATTGCATTAAAATTGCGTTTTATAATTTGTCAGGCTATATCAGAATGGACATATGTATCTGACAATGTAAGTAAATAATTTCTTAAGATATGAAATTCCAGTTAAACCGTATATTTATATATATATACACATATAAATGCACGAGTTGAAATAATCATTCTACAAACCGTGTAATAGCAAGCCCGTTTACTAGCGTATGTCTTTTTAAGTGATCTCTATTGCATTAATTGAGCCATTGCTCGTTGCATGCAAAATTGCGTGTTCCACTCTGGAAAAGAGGACTTCTTAATGAAACTGGTTACGTCTTTCGAGATCAAGGGTTATTGGGTTTCTAGGGGTTATTGGGTTGTCCATTGTGTCGTCATTCGTGCGATTATCCTTATTTAATTGCGTCTTTTCGTTTCACTTGCAAAATTATAAATTTCGACCATAAGAGAGAAAAAGGGAAGAAGAAGAATTTTGCTTCTCTGCAAAAGTGTACACAAATGTTCGATAGTATATTCCCCTTAATGAAAATAATTTCTAGATGAATGTGTAGTCATCTTAACTCGCAATTTCAGAGGAGAATATCGTGGATCTGATGGATGGCACCGGAATGCAACAAGAGCCGGTTGGCGTGACAGCAACCGAAAATCGTTGCCGCAGAAATGACACGATCGCATACGACATCGCGGAGAGCGCGCTGCTGACGATCAATACGAACACTCTGTTCCCTAATGGCATACCCCGTGATTTTTCCATATTGGTCGTCGCCAAGCCAAAAATCGGTCAGTATTCCCTTCAATCGATTTATATTAATTGACCTATCTTTCGTTCGTTAGATTATAATTTCATGGAATAAGATAATTCACGAATGACTCGACGATTCGCAAAAATTAGGATCCCCGGTCGCCACGTTGTTCGCGATCTACAGCGACAGCGGTGAGGAACAGTTGGTGCTGTCGTTGGGCAGTGACGTCACTATTTACTACAGCACAACACCGGACGACGAGGACAAACCGATTTCATTCGGGATTGACATTGCCGATGGGAAGTGGCACCGTTTAGGGATCAGCGTCAAAGGCGACACTGTCACGCTGATCCTCGATTGTGCCCAGAGACAAATTTCCAGAGAGTTGCGTCGAAGGCTCGACGAGACAATTAGCGTCAGCGGTATCATAATTATCGGCCAACAGATCGTCGATGGCAATATGTACACGGTCAGTGGCGCGGCGATATTCAGATTTAATCGCGTATAATCATCACGTGTACATTCATTATGTTTGAAAATTTAAATATATACAACTTAGCTTAACATTTTCTTCGAATCATTTTCAGGGTGGTTTGGAGATGTTGAAGATCGCTCCGATACCAGATACAGCGTACGAAATTTGCACGGTTCTCGCGCCAGATTGCAGGAACGCGAGGCACAGATTAAAACACGGTGATTACTTAAACGCGAGGAATTACGACTCTCTCTCACGCACCACCGTATCTACTTACCGCGAAGGTACAAGTATCGGCGATAGTCAGACAGTTCCAACATCCAGTTACGCTTTTTCAACCAGTAGATCGTATTATCAAGCGAGTAACAACAATCTGAACTTGTCTGAAAATTATGGCAGAACGTCTAGACCTAATGCTTCGTACAACGAGCAAGATGAAAATACTGTAAGAGAGATAGAGGAGTATGAGGATGGAAGCGAAGACAGGGTCGAGGACGTCGAGGACGAGTATAATAATTTAGCTTACAAACCCGCGAACGTAACGCACGCGGCGAGGTCAACCGTGGCGACGTTCCTTCAGAATCAAAGTGCCGTGAGTCAATCATTATTGTAACAGATGAAGTGTCATTCTTCAGCTGTCGCAGAACTGCCCGAGTCCGTATTTATTGAATAAACGTTTCCAACAGGTTTTCAACAGCGTTGCTTCAGCCACAGTAGATCGCCATCAAACGACAACACCGGAAATTTCTGAAACTTCCGACAGTTTGACTGGAGAAAATCAAGGAGGTTTGAAATACTCGGAATCGTCGGAAGGATCGTATTACAATTCAGTTTATTATAGTAGCAGAGGTCCAGTTGGGCCACGGGGATTCCCGGGGCCTCCAGGCGCGCCCGGGCCACCCGGTAAAAAAGGAGAACCAGGAAGAGATGGTTTGGCAGGTTTGCAAGGCGCTCCCGGTCCATCAGGGAACGTGTTTGTAATACCAGCACTGAACCAACAAGGAAACGAGAAGGGGCCAGACAGTCAGACGGAAGCTCTCAGGCAAATCCTTTCGCAGCACATGATGGCCATGAGAGGTGCCGAAGGTCCAATGGGCCTGACAGGTATTCCTGGACACGAAGGGCCACCTGGATCTCAAGGTCAGAAAGGAGAGCCTGGAGAAATTGGCGAGCCTGGACCTCGTGGTGAAAGAGGTCGGTTTTATCAATTTTTTTGAGCCTATTTCAATTATTATTTAAATGTTACAAAAGGACAAAAATTATATAAAATGTACAGGTATTCCTGGAAACACTGGCAGAGAGGGCAGACGAGGCCGACCTGGAAGAGACGGAGAAAGAGGTTTAAGTGGACCACCAGGAATGAAAGGAGAACAGGGTGTACCGGGCTTGCCTGGCTTGCCGGGAGATAAGGGCGAAAGAGGATTTGTAGGTGCGACTGGTGAACAAGGTCTACCAGGCCACGAAGGAATGCAGGGTGACGATGGCCCTCCAGGGTTACCAGGTTTACCGGGTGAAATGGTGAATAACGAAATTACGACACGATAAGGTGTTCGCGTAAAAACAGGGACAAAAATTAAGAACAGAAATTATTTCAGGGACCTAGAGGATTCATAGGACCACGAGGTTTCCCTGGATTGCCAGGGAATCCCGGTATTCCCGGAAGCGAGGGTCCATCAGGAGCAAAAGGCAATACTGGTCCACCGGGTCCTCCAGGCGTACCTGGTTCTCCGGGTCCAATTGGGCCTATAGGTCCACCCGGACCTCAAGGTCTTTTGGGTCCAACCGGTTTAGTTGTAAAATACAATTTTTACAAGATACAATCTTTTTGATTCTGTTTTAATCTTTACGAAGCTTTCTAACAATTTTGACAGGGGCCACAAGGGAAACCTGGAATTCCTGGTTTGCCGGGAGCAGATGGATCCCCTGGTCATCCAGGCAATCCGGGTATTCCTGGAATGAAAGGTGAACAAGGATCTCAGGGACCGCAAGGACCGATAGGTCTACCAGGAATTCGCGGCGTAAAAGGTGACGAGGGCAAACGTGGAATACCTGGTGAACGCGGGGAAAAGGGAGAGAAAGGTCCGGAAGGAGAGAAAGGCGACGTTGGTGCAAAAGGAGAACCTGGATTACCAGGTCCACAAGGAATTCCTGGGTTGGAAGGTTTGGAGGGACCGAAAGGTTTCGAGGGGCCACGCGGTGAAACTGGATTAGTTGGATTGCCTGGTGAGAAAGGTAAAACTGGTTCCCCTGGCTTTATTGGATATCCGGGAAATATTGGCGAGAAAGGCGATAAAGGCCAACCGGGCAGAGAAGGTCCTAACGGAGATAAAGGAGAAAGGGTAAAAAGAGAACGTAGCAGATAAAATTTCACAAAACGAAACTCATTATTTTGTTATTTACAGGGTAACAATGGCGTGCCAGGGGAACGCGGTGAGCCAGGACCTCGAGTACGTAGAGAATGATGTCAGCTATAATATAGTCTGTATGGATAAATAAATAAATTACTACAACACTTTTTGCAAAGGGATTTAGAGGTGCTCGTGGAAGAAGAGGTGGTGAAGGATTACCAGGGCCAAAAGGTGACACTGGACAACCAGGTCCTCCAGGATTACAAGGAGAACCCGGTCCGCCAGGAATCGAGGGACCTCGTGGATTTGTGGGACCCCCTGGACAACCTGGCCTTAATGGGAAAGATGGAATTCCTGGTCCCCCTGGTGAACGTGGACCAGTGGGTGATTCTGGACCACCTGGTCCTTCAGGAGCGCCTGGTGTTATTGGGCCGCAAGGTCCAGCTGGTGAACCCGGACAACCAGGAGAACCTGGAATTTCAGGGAATCCAGGAACTCCCGGAGAACCAGGACCCTCGGGAGAACAAGGCAAAGAGGGACCATCAGGACCACCTGGTCTACCAGGAAAAGAAGGTCCACCAGGTCCCAGTGGTTTACCAGGATTTCCTGGTGAACGGGGATCGACTGGTCTACCGGTTTGTTTTTTCAATATTCAAAATATCCCTTCAGGTTTCTGAAATTTACAATCTTTCTCTATGAAACAGGGAATGCCAGGTGTAAAAGGAGAAATAGGACTACCTGGGTTACAAGGTCCGTCAGGCGATAAAGGTGCTCAAGGAGAGTCTGGAAAAGATGGCGAACCTGGACCTCGAGGAAACCAGGGACCAAATGGACCACCCGGGCCAGTTGGATTGAAAGGCGATAGAGTAACTATTATTAATTTGCCATTAAGAAAGAGATATTGAAATTACAAATCATATTAAATAACGTGTAATATCAGGGCGAGCCTGGACCAAACGGCCCTACTGGACGAGATGGTCTACAAGGACAACGTGGTTTGCCAGGTCCTCCCGGTCCCGTTGGAGTTCCAGGAGAAGATGGCGACAAAGGAGATATTGGACCACCTGGTGAAAAAGGATTCAAAGGATTTCAAGGAGAGACAGTGAGCAGAATTTAATTCTAATCGTACGAAAGTACGAAAATAAAATCTCAATTGCGATTTATTTTCGACAGGGTCCTCCAGGACCGCCTGGCATACAAGGACTTCGAGGTGAACCTGGTGTTATCGGTTTACCAGGTGAAAAAGGACCACCTGGAGAAATTGGAAGACAAGGGCCAAAAGGCGAGGATGGTCCCGTTGGTGCGTCAGGTCCTCCCGGTCCCGTAGGGCCGCAAGGATTGCCTGGTCCACCAGGATTAAAAGGAGAAATGGGAGACATTGGTATGACTGGTCCTGTGGGACCGGTAGGAAATCCAGGTGGACAAGGTCCGAGAGGTCCTAAAGGATCTGAAGGCTTACAAGGGCCTCCAGGTCCAGAAGGTCGTCAAGGACAAAAAGGAGAGCCAGGAACGCCAGGACTTCCAGGTCTAATAGGTTCAGAAGGAAAACCAGTAAGAGAAACGATTCTATAATTATTTCAATAGAAACATGGTGAAACAAACGACTGTTTGTACGTACTACGTAATGTTTCATTATTACGTAGCGAAATTGTGTTCACCGTAGGGTGAAAGGGGCCCTCCAGGTCCAAAAGGAGAAGAAGGAAAAAGTGGTCCTCCAGGACCACCTGGTAGTCGTGGTATAAATGGCCCAGAAGGGCCGAAAGGTAATGCAGGATCACCTGGTTTTCCTGGACCTCCAGGAGAACCGGGACCAATCGGTGCAAAAGGAGAGCCTGGTAGGGATGGTGAAGATGGTAAACCGGGAGATCCTGGACTACCAGGAGAAGTTGGTCCTCCGGGGAAAGAGGGATTACCTGGTCCTCCTGGAAAACAAGTATATAACATTACAATCTGTACAGTGATAGATATTAAAAATTCGTTCCAGACACAGATAGCAGTCCTTGAAGCAATCGTGAGAATTAATTGATTATTTAGGGATCCGAGGGTCCAGCGGGTGTGCAAGGAAGTCCAGGTTTACCGGGCGAAAAAGGAGACGTGGGTCTGTCTGGAGCACAGGGATCTCCTGGTTCCACAGGACCTCAGGGTTTTCCAGGACCGTCTGGTTTGCCAGGTGTAAGAGGATTGCCAGGACTTGCTGGAGAAAATGGTCCACCAGGAATGCCAGGTGCTGTCGGTGCTCCAGGAAAGGTTGGACCGATTGGTCCGAAAGGTCCAAAGGGTGACAGAGGTAAACGAGGGCCTAAAGGACATCGAGGTGAATTGGGACAGGTCGGAGTCAAAGGAGAACAGGGCGAGAAAGGAGAACAAGGACCACGAGGTGCTCCAGGAGCTGAAGGACCCAAGGGCAACCAAGGGCCAGCAGGTTTAACAGGATTTAAAGGAAACGATGGGCCTGCAGGGCTTCCTGGAATGGAAGGACCGCCTGGATTTAAAGGAAATGCCGGGAATGATGGACCAAAAGGCGAAACTGGCCCTCCGGGACCTCCAGGCCCTCCTGGACCACCTGCAGAACAACCCATGATCCCTCCGGAATTGTTGTTCACGAGAGAACAAATTTTGCGAAGGAGACGTGATATTTCGACAGACACGTAAGACAGTTGAAACACTCCCTTGTATGTTTGATATCTATATTTACGTATACGTATTGTTTTGACGCTGTATAAATGATTGTAGAAACGAGGAAGACGAGAAAGAAAAGAATTCAGAAACATTGAACAAGGACGATCACATCAAAGAGGAATTTGGTCCCAAATTCTTGGATATGTACAGTTCTATATACGCTATGAGACAAGAATTGGATCGAATACGAAAACCAATCGGAAGCAAGGAGAATCCTGCACGAACTTGTAAAGATTTATTTTACGGTCATCCTCACTTTCACGATGGTCAGTAATTGCACTCGATTGTTGTATTCGATGATTTCTAATTGTGTCTGTATACAACAGGTTGGTACTGGATCGATCCAAATTTAGGAATGGCTGACGACTCCGTATACGTGTATTGCAACATGACGAATATGGGTGAAACCTGCGTGTATCCTGACACTCACACCAGTCAAATGCCCAATATACCGTGGAGAAAGGAAAATAACAAAACCGATTGGTATTCGAATTTGCGCGGAGGATTCAAGGTAAGCTTAAGAAAACAAAGTAAAGGAAAGCAAAATATTCACTTGTAACGCAACGACTTAGAAATATATACAAATAAATATAATAAATATAAACGTATAAAAATAAAATATAAAGAACGTTATGTTACAGATTACGTACGAAACAATTGGAACAGTACAATTAAACTTTCTGCGTTTACTGAGTCAAGATGCCTATCAGAATTTCACTTACACCTGCATCAATAGCTTCGGTTGGTACAACGTCTTGGACTTTAATTACAATTCCTCTTTACGGCTGCTTGGCGCGAACGAAGATGAATTTTCGTACACTGGGATCAATCCGCAAATCGTAACAGACAATTGTAAAACCCGCAAGAGCAAAGGGGAAACGGTGCTTCTGGTTCAGAGCAGAAAGTTGCAACAGTTACCGTTGATAGACTTTTACCCAGTCGACTATGGATTGCCGCATCAGGCGTTTGGTTTCACGGTTGGGCCAATTTGTTTCAAGTAGATCGAATTGTCGAACTTCGTATTGGCTAACTGAAGACTGAAACGTTATTGTACAACATTCATCGATAATTGTTTTCTACTAACTTTCTTCCCTCAGTTATCGCAATATCAACGTAACCAGCAGATAATTTATTAATCGTTTGAACTTATCCTTTGCCAATAGTGAGAACATTTACTTATATTTTTCTCATGTACTTATATTATCATTATTCTCTTCGAATCTAAACATTCGGAAGAATAGAAAAGTGCCAGTAGAATATAAACATCGTTGTAATATACAACGTTAACATTGTTATTTATATAATAAATGTGTATATGATAATAATTACTGTAATCACTGCCACGAGTACGTGACTTACGTTTTCACACGTTTATAAATAAAATGCAATAACAGGTAACACTCCTTCGTCGACTTCTTCCCAGTTTTACAATTTTCGCCTTGCTTTGTAACATTTATCTTAAACGCCTCTGAATTCTTTTGTTATTTTTGTTTGTTTGATAATGTAAACAAAAGAAAAAATTATACGGCTTGTAATATACAGAGGAAGAACTTAATACATCGGTTCCGTGGTGTAGCGGTTATCACGTCTGCTTTACACGCAGAAGGTCGCCGGTTCGATCCCGGTCGGAACCATATTTTTTTTTATCCTTTTTTCTTTTCTAATCGAATTTTTTCGCTACAAAAATATCTGTATTTATCTTTTTCGCTTGTTATTTCTTTCAGAAGGTCGCGAAAATATGATACGATTCTGTTCAAAGAAGAAATAAAAGAAGAAAAGAACAATATAAAGTATGAAAGGGGCAAAACATTCAGAGCGTCTGGATAACGAGTAAAAAATGACTTGCCCAAACCTAACCTAATTGTAAGTCACACTCCCCTCTGCCCATCATGCATCATTTGCTCGAAACGAGCAGAGAAAGAGAGAGAGAGAGAGAGAGAGAGAGAGATTGAATTAACTTGTCAGTGGAGGCTTGCCACGGACAAAATTCCGCAAGAGTTGGCTGGATAGTTGCGCGAAAGCGATATTGATTCGCATCTACGCGAGAAGGGCTGTGTGAGAAGAAAGTGAGAAGTGATTCAGGCCAGAAGGGATCGAAGGAATTCGCGAGCAACGGCGCTATATGCGTGGGCGAACCGTGAGAAAGAGCAGGTGGTATCTTGTCGTGGTGGTCGACGGTTCACACTTCCAGCTCGTTCTCCTCTCGCGACAAGAAAACCAAAGTGACGGGTACAGGGCCGCTTTTATCGCCACCCACTCTGCTTCCGTATCGAAAGATTCGTCGCTTGTTTCATCCTATTGGACAGTGATTTGCAATTTATAATATAATATATGATATATTATATAAACACTAATAATAATAATATTATATAATATAAACAGCTGAGAAATTAATCGACTCGAATCAAGTCAAGATAAAGAAAAAGGTGAGTCTGTTCGAAATGATGTAAATAAATTCGAAAATTCCCGTAAATACGATGAATTTACAGAAAAAGGTGAAGTAGCTGCGTAAATAAATAAGTTTAATGAAACTCGCGGCGTGCAGAGGGAGGTGGGGGGTTAACAACAGGTCGAGGGTGAATGGAAGTCGAGTTCTTTTGAAACGGAGCCCCGTCCCTGTCCCCGGAGCGTTCGTCCAAGAAATGGTACGGGGGATAAAAGGTTTCCTTGTTTAACAAAATATCGTCTCCGAACCATTAGCCCGACCGTTGCCACTTCAACGCGATTTTCTGCTCCTGCCACGTCGAGGAGGCACTTCAGAATCGCTACGGATCCTTCGACCTATCAAGTGCAGACCGCTTACTTTACCCCCGACGGAATCGCACCGATGCGCTGGAAATTAAGTTTTCCCATCTGCCTTTTTCTCTTTTCTCTTTTAATTTTTATCTTAATTTTTTAATCTCAATTTCCTACCCTTTCAAACATTTTTCTGCCGCTCTATTAAAAAAAAAAAAAAAAAAAAATTGGAATACTTTGCGAAAAGTACTTTCTTTTAAACAATACGAAGAAATGTGTTGTTTGTAAAAATTATATATATTTATATAACCTCTTGCCACGCACGTCGAGAATTTTTTGTTCCAAAATTGTAATATTTTCTTAGTTCTGAGTATATTTAAGTAAAACACAATAGGCAATACAAATAATAAATTTATTCTCAATAATTTCTATCCAGTGATATCGTGCCGACGTGTTCAAAGAGAAAGCGACGAATTATTGTATGCGGTTTAGTCATTCGTTATGGTCCGCAATCAGTTGCCAGCGCAACTTAACCTCTTGCGCTCGAACGACGTGCCACGCACGTCGAGAATTTTTTGTTCCAAAATTGTAATATTTTCTTAGTTCTGAGTATATTTAAGTAAAACACAATAGGCAAAACAAATAATAAATTTATTCTCAATAATTTCTATCCAGTGATATCGTGCCGACGAGTTCAAAGAGAAAGCGATGAATTATTGTATGCGGTTTAGTCATTCGTTATGGTCCGCAATCAGTTGCCAGCGCAACTTAACCTCTTGCGCTGAAACGACGTGCTACGCACGTCGACAATTTTTTGTAAAAAATTGCAACATTTTCTCAGTTTTAAATATATTTAAGTACAATCTAGGCAAAGCAAATGATAAATTTATTACTTCTTAATTATTTCTATCCAGTGATATCATATCGACACGAGTTCAAAAGAAAAAGAAAGCGACGAATTATTGTATGCAGTTTGGTCGCTCGTTATGGTCCGCAATCAGTTGTCCGCGCAAGTAGTTAATTAAAATTTTGATTGTTTGTTAAAATTTTATATATATATATATTTTTTTTTTAATTAATGCCGTGCGTGAAAAGTTAAAAAGTTTTGCATCTGAATGTTAGAAAGTATCTCGTATCTCTTTACCGATAAAATAACTGTCTGCGACAACTGAAACGTCACGTTTCATTGCTATTCGCTGTTCGTCGTTATCTCGCCTATTTCGGAAGTTACTCCAACGGCGCGAATTATGCAAATTAGCGATCAGTAGGCACAGCTATAGCAAACGCATGGAGAGATGACGATCATTGATTTTCAGCGAACAATGAATGAAATATTCAACGAGACGGCTGGGTGGTTATTACGACCATTTCTCGTAACACCGTCTGCACCGTGCGAAACGCACAGGTGTCTCTCGCTAACGTTTCATTCACGCTGTCGCTTTTCTGAAAATTGCATAAACCAGAGAGCACCAGCTTGACGGAAATGTGTTCAGAAGCTCAGCCTCCGTGAGGAAACGTCTCTGTCAGAGACTCCGCTCCGAGTGGACTTTTCTGAGCTTACATTTGTATACATTTGTTGTATTAAATAATATAAATTTGAGGTGATATCGTATCTGAAATTTTTCTCTTAATGATGGAATCACCGACGGTTGAAACACATATAAAGTAAATATATGAAATTTCTATAGGATACATATACAAAATAAATACATGTGCATAAAATTTCCATTGAGGAGACACTGAAGTCAATAAATAGAGAAACTTTGGAGTGTGTATACAATACAAAGCTTTCATTTATATGTTTTACGAGATATTATCTAAACCTTTAAAAATAACATTGTTTTGCATAAAATTACAAATTGGTCATTTTGATCGGTGTCAACTCTTCCCTTTTTTCTCTTAAACTCTTCTCGATGTGGCGGTAACAAAAACATTTCAAAGAAGACACAAGTTTCTTTCGCGTAGTATTTCGTTTTTGGACAAAGTATGAAAATCGGCGCTTCTGCATTCTTTTACAAGTATTGAAACTTGGTGAGTGAATCTAATTATGACTTTTGATTACTCTAATTAGAAGCACATCTAATTCTAATTGTTTGTTGGAGTTTGAGTAACTACGGCCATATTATACTATGAAATGCATTACAACATATTGAACAATAATATAACATATTATGCAATCTTATAACTTACTGTGCAATATTAAACTATATTACGACATATTATACCATGTTGCACGGTCCAGCATACTATACTGTATTACAGTATATTATGCATGTTATTTCCAAGTATACCATTCTATACTATACTACAACATATTATACAATATCACACTATATCGTATTCTAAAATATACTACGATATTATACCATATTAACCATGTTATAACGTACCATGATTCACAAGGTGCTAAGTATGAAATTATGACTTTTGATTACTCTAATTAGAAGCACATCTAATTCTAATTGTTTGTTGGAGTAACTACGGCCATATTATACTATGAAATGCATTACAACATATTGAACAATAATATAACATATTATGCAACCTTATAACTTACTGTGCAATATTGAACTATATTACGACATATTATACCAGCATACTATACTGTATTACAGCATATTATGCATGTTATTTCCAAGTATACCATTCTATACTATACTACAACATATTATACAATATCGCACTATACCGTATTCTAAAATATACTACGATATTATACCATATTAACCATGTTAAAACGTACCATGATTCACAACGTGCTAAGTATGAAAATAACCCTGCATTACGATCGCAATAAAAAAAAAAAAAAAAAAAAAGAAAGTTATCGAATGAAACGAGAAATACGGAACGTACCGAAGTGGTAGGCATTAAAGCGCGATGGCTGGAGCCATTTCATCCCTCGGGTGCTGCCGGATCGCATTCCCCCGTCAGACACACCTTACCCAGTGACAGAAAGTCGTCAAACAAGCCGGGGATGCACGACGACAACGACGAGCTTCCTCGCGGGCACAGAGACCTCCGCGGGATCCTCCGAGTCTCCTCGACTACGAAGGACGGGGAGGGGTGGGCGAGTCGACGATGAGTTGACTTTCGCGCTTGCAGCGGCGGAGCTTTCCCTCCGACAAGAGGGGTTGCGACCCTCCGTGTTCGCGCAACCACCGCGAGCGTCGAACGACACGCCCCGCCTGCCGACCAATCGTCAGTCACCCTCGGCTACCCCCGAGCCAGCAATTTCTTCATTGGCCAAGTGAACCGGCGCGAACCCGGATCAAAGGCGACACGGCCAGATCTGGCCGCCTCTGTAGCTCTCGACAGAGAGACCAGCAACTACTGGCGAGCCATAGATCACGCGTACACCTCGTCGCGCACCTACGACCTCGTAGGGCAGTTCCCCGCGACGAAGATCATCCTCGCGATCTGTAATTTTCTCTTTTTTTCTTTTTTTTTTTGTCCACCTCGGAGAAGGAGCACTCGCGTACTGCAACGTAACGTAAAACATGTCGATTTCCAACGTGGACACCGACAGGTTCGAGTGATTATTATTATTATTATTATTGTTGTTGTTGTTGTTGTCGAGTTGAAATTTGAGTGAATTTTCGCTGGTACTGATCAGACAGATTGAGATATTTCGTTTCACTTTCGAGCTTACGTTACTCGAGAGAGTGTACGAGTGTGCTTCGAGAAATGATCTCTTTTATTCGTCATCTCGATATCTTGAGCGAATATAATATTTGGTTTCAATCAAGGGAACGTAGAAACAGATTAGGATTCGACAGATTGGTCAGAGTGTCGTCGATGCTATTTTCCAAAATTAGACGATTAATTTGCTGAAAAATACGTGTTGCTTTATTGTAGTAAATTAATTTGTTACGGCAAAATTCGAGAAAGTATTAATCTCGTTTGAAACGATAACAGGGGTAGTACCAGTTCGATGAAAGATCTCGCACTTCGCTTCTGAAAGCAAAATGGCTACCGTCGCCAGTTCGCGAATCTTCGGAGACGGTAAAAAATCGTCCAGAATTCGACAATCGTAAATTTCCACGGACGCGTCCAAGCCACATTATCCATTTCGTCAGCGAGATTTTAAGACTGGAAGCGACGCAAAAATCCGCAGGCCACCAGCGAGAATCGAAAGGATTAGTTTGAAGGTAAGGATATTAATCGTAAAACTATTGTAGTGAATAAGTAACTATTACGCGTCGATAAATATTAACGAAGCAATGTTGTATCATAGTTACTTCAGAAGAGCTTATGCAAGTCTGACAATAAGATGATAAAGTATCTCTTGACAGTGTGCGAAACTCACAATTATTTAATCATTTTGAATGAAACAATTTGTTCGTTACCATCAAAATCTTCAATCATTTTTTTTTCAATTATTTTAATTGCAAATGTGTTCTTCCAGAATTCTGAACGCATGTTCAAGAATATTAGATTCCAATGCTTATCTTTATCATTTATAATTGTAGTATTTTGCAGTCCAAGAGAAAATGATCATCCAATCATTCTTAATTCTTTGTCAAAATTAGCATCGTATAAAATATCACACTATGTTCATTCATACTTTATTTAATATCTTTATTTAATATCTTTAGTGTAGAAAGTATCGAGCCTCCTAATGGTTTACCTAACCTAAGGAGATATTTCATGATAATTTGATCATCAACGTCCGGAATATTAATGCATGCAAATTGTCCTAATGATCTATGTAGTTTTCATTCTCGAGACAAATTTCTCGTGAAATATTTCTTCAGTCATCACGTTTAGGACCAATGTGGCTTAATACTTTTTTACTTGGAATTTAATATTCTTCTAATTAAAAAGAATATATTCCAATTAAAAAAAAAAAGATGACCTTGGAAATTTCGAAACTTCTCAACACAAAAAATTGATACGCCATATTTCGCCTCCCTTAAAACCATACAACATTTGTATCAAACAATTTCTCATTAGACGCATAATTTAAAAATTATTCAAAGTTGAGCAAGTAACCCTGAATTACCTTGTACATACGAACCAATGCTCAACCAAGCATGTGTAATACTCAGTGTAAAAGCATTTAAAATAGATAATTTGCTCGGTAAATCTTGGAAAGAGACGACGAAACGAATTCGGATTCCAAAAGAATTGTCAAGTTTCCTTCGCTTGACGATTCTTCCGTCGAGAGTCTGTGGCATGTGTTGTTGATTACCCATGTGTAAACACACCTGTAAGCCCAGTTTTCCGCCGCCGAGGCATGTAATTGTCCGTCCACGGGTTGCCTCTTTCTCCTCTAATGGCCGTTGTTGCGTCAGGTCCACACATCTGCTAAAAACTTCCACACATGTTCGATGCAACCTTGTGCCACTGCTGGCAAACAATGTTCTTTCATACCACGGCGACGTTCTCTCCTTTTCCAAAAAAAGATATTCGTATTCAAGCCAAAAATTCGACTTCTGTTCTCAAACTCACTTCTGTTCGTTCTTCGCTCTTTCTGATAGAAATTTTTATAACCAACCTCTGTCTTTGTTGGAACCGCAAGATAGTATATCCCATAAGCAAAATAACGATTCGAAAAATAACACATCGTTTAGAACAGGTGTGCCCCAATCCTGTTCATGCGGCTCGCGCTATATAACCAAAATCATTGGAATAATTGAATAAGAGATTTATTATTTGAATAATTTCAACCATGAATAATCGTACCTTTTTTTAAATTTAGCGTTATTATATTTAATAAATTTAGCATATTTTGCCTCCCTGAAAAACATACAACTTTTGTGACAAACAATTTTTCATTGGACTCGTAATTGAAAAGTTATTTCAGGTGTGCAAGTTGCGTGAATCACTCTGTATTTGCGAACAGATTTTTTCCTGTATCAAGCACATAGAAGACAAAATAAGAACAAAAATTCTAGACGAGCATCTTGAAAATACTTCTTACCTGTATCAAATCGAATACTGATGAACTGATATCTAAACAACAGGCTCGGTGTTCTCATTAAAAATTTTCATATTTTTTTCATCAAATATATTTTTCCAATCAATGTATCGCTATAAAAGTTGTTTCAATATCCTCACAAATGATATAGGTTGCATTGAACCGATAAAAAAGAAATATAAACTAAAATAAATATGTAAACTAACTTCGACAAATTTTTGTTGGCCAATGAGAGACCCAAAAGATCTCAAAAATTGAACACCCACTGGTTGAGAAGCAAAGCTTTTATCACGCTATTGCGAGAAATAACGACAAACCTAACCTAGAAAAAGAAAAAGAAAACGATAATCGTATTCAAAATATAGATACCATCATCTTATCGCAGACTATCTGTGTTGTCAAATTAATCTGATACTCGTTGATACGAATGTTAAGAGAAACGCGGATTCCGGATACAGGAAGAGTCTCGATAATGGAACAGAGTCGATAATGGAACAGTCGCGCACCAGTTGTTCAGCCGGTATCACGAAGTCATTAGAAAACGTATCGTATCTGTTACGCGAAATCACGGGCCTTTCCATGTTGTATACAAGTGTCGTGCACCGCATGCACGAGAGAATCACGCAATCACTGTCAATCGTGTGAAGTGTGCACGTGCACGACCATAATTACAGTAGTGACCTCATAGCTGACCAGATTTCGAACTTCGTAGCTAGTCAGTTTCGGCGTCGACTGTTGGTCACTAGTGTAATTCTACGCGTTTACCGCCAAATTAAAATCGGTTTAACCTCTTGCGCTGGAATGACGTGCACGTCGAGAATTTCTTGTCCCCAAAATTGCAATAGTTTCAGGTATATCTAAGCAAAACAAAATAGGCAAGAACAAATAATAAATTTATTACTTCTCAATCGTTTTTATCCAGTGATATCGTACCGACGAGTTCAAAAACAAAGTGGCGAATTGTTGTATTATACGGTTTGGTCACTCGTTATGGTCCGCAATCGGTTGCCAGCGCAATATAACCTCTTGCGCTGGAATGACGTGCCACGCACGTCAAGAATTTCTTGTCCCCAAAATTACAATATTTTCTCAGTTTCAGGTATATTTAAGTAAAACAAAATAGGCAAGAACAAGTAATAAATTTATTACTTCTTGATCATTTCTATTCAGTGATATCATCACCGACGGGTTCAAAAAGAAAGCGACGAATTGTATACGGTTCGGTCACTCGTTATGGTCCGCAATCAGTTGCCAGCGCGAGTGGTTAAAAGTTAATATAAACTAATATAATTTTGTTTATTTAATAGAAATTAATGTAATCTTGTAAAGAAAAGCAAAACAAATAATAAATTTATTACTTCTCAATAATTTCCATCCAGTGACATCGTACCGACGAGTTCAAAAAGAAAGCGACGAATTCTTGTATACGGTTCGGTCACTCGTTATGGTCCGCAATCAGTTGCCAGCGCAAGTGGTTAAGAGTCGAATTCAGCCACCTGGACAAGTTGACTCTCCTCTCTTTCTCTCTCTCGTTGACACTGAAATGATACGAAAAAATATTATTATCATATTGTTAATGAGAAGAATATTATTATTATATTATTAATATTATTGATTTAAGTGATAATAAAAAATGACACGGTAATGTAATAATAAAAAATAGATCATAGATCACAGTAATACGTACGAAAAAAAGCAATGATCGAATTTTTAGTTCGCTTGATATCGCTCTCAACCAAAATGGAAATGATACGAAAATATATTACGTTATTAATAATACAATAATAACAAATACGATATAAAAATAATGAAAATAATAATACGACAATGGAAAATAGATTATATAGATCACGGTGGTATAAAGAAAAGCAATGATCGAGCTTTCAGCTCGCTGATATCACTTCTCAACGCAACGGAGTATAAACGTTTTAAGTGCAAGAGGGGATGTACATACATACGTACAGCGAACAACGAAGAATCGATTGAAAATTGATGAGATTGTTGTCGAATAGGCAAGATGAACAGCGGCATAACGCGAGCCAACGCTGTCATTACGATTGCAGCGTGACGATTAATTATTCAGAATCTTCTAATTGCAGTCAAACCCTTTCGGACAACAAAAGTCACGTCAGGGGTGGTATAACCTAACGACAATATTTACGCGGAACTCCTGAAAAATTGACGACAACTCCGATGTTCGCCACGAGGGGGTTGGAAGAAAAATGACTCGCTCTATGCTGGAAACTATATTGTGGAAATACCGGAACACCAAAGAGAACCGTAAAACCATCCTTTTTATTTATTTAATTATTTAATCAAGCTCTTCTTGTTTATTTGATTATTTAATCCCTTTTTTTATTTATTTAATTAGTCCCTTTTTATTCATTCGATTATTTAATCTTTTATTTAAAATTAAATATTTTTAGTTTTCAATATTATTTAATTTTAAATATTTTTAATATTATTTAATATTATTAATTTTTAATTAAAATTAAATATTTACTTTTTTATTTATTTAATTATTTAATTAATCCCTTCCCAATTATTATATTTATTTCACTATTTAATTAATCCCTTCTTATTTATTTATTTATTTATTTATTTAATTAAGCATCGCATCGTAGTTTGACACTATACGACTGGAACGGAGAGACAAATAGATAACTTTGAAGACACGAGAAAGTGAGAGTTAGTCAGCAAGGTGTGGCGGAGCCCCCTGTTAAATAATATTCAACGTCACGTGCTTTTTTTCTCAATCAACCCTCCCTCGAACTTTCCGGTGTGCTTGAACGATGGACAGAATCGACATGATCAACACGAACGAAAGGGGTGGAGGAGTCCAGATACATCTTCGACGCTGTTTCATTTCTGAAAAAAAAAAGAAAAAAAAAAGAAAGAGCAAATAGAATGAGAGATCTACATGGGATGGATAAAAATATTCGCTCGTTCCACGAAAAATTCTGTTTATTATTTATTCCTGGTGAATCTCAAACTGTCAAAGTCGATGGAGACAGAAGAAGAAAGACGAAAAAAAAAAAAGAAAAAAATATTTACGTCCGGGGGCTAATTTCAAATTCACGCCGAGACCGCTGTTGGCGGTCGATCCATCAGCATTTTTTATGCGAAAGAACGCATGTGACGTGACGAGGGAAAAATTTGCATGAGGAGTTGCCGGTCGAATTTCCAACGCACACTCGGGACGAATTTCCCGTGTCGAGCTTCTTTCTTTCATCGCCGGGCAGAACTATCGAAAAGTCATTGGGCCGACATTAACCCGCCAGTGTTGCAACCCGCCGCACAGTGACGAGCTTATCAAAGTTTTCGCGGTGATCGATGGGCTCGGAATCGCCCCTCGAAAAATAATGGCCCCTGGAGGAAAATTCTGTCCAACGTTTGTGGTGAAAATTTTCAAGGATTCAGAGAACAGAGAGACTTGACTCACTCTGCGGTCGAGCCAGATTGCTCGTGTTTAAGTAATGCTCGACATATGTTACCTGCGTGCGGTGGGTGTTCGTGTAAACAGGGTTAAACAATCCGCCCGGTGCGTGTAACTGCACGCCGGCAAACTGACAATTTAGCAACGCCGTTCGACTTTTACCCTGTAACCCCTCCCCCCCTGTGTTTTAACAACGAAACGTTTCCAAACGTTAATATCTCGACACAAACTCCAAACACCAAAGGACTCGAAATCCTCAGAAGCAGTCAGTTTGCCTCTTGCGAGTGGTCATTTTCAAAAGTCAAATGCAACTCGGTGAATTCGTCTTAACGACGTGTGTGTAGTGTATGTATATATTTATTTCAGCCTCTTTGGAAGCTTGAAATTGACTTTTGTTTTTACATTGCACAGTTCGCATTGCATTTATCCTACATGTTATGATATTTACATGTTATGATATTTACTTTATCCTACACTTATATTTATCTTAGCTATGCTATCCTTTTGTCTGCTTAACTATCTTAACCTAATTCTTTCATTTTATTTCATGTTTATTTTGTGGCTCTCTTCTTTCTAGATCTAATCTCTTCTTCTCTTCTCCCTGTCTCTCTTTATCTTTCTTTCTCCTTTCTATTCGCCTAAGCCACTTTTACCCTTCTTCACTCAGTATCTCTTCCAGACTTGCATTTGTTGTCTCCATCTCTCTACAGTCTCTCCAATGCTCTAACGTTCCCTTCCAATCCTCGCACAATTGACATTTCTATTCTTCTTCGCTAGGTCCAAAATTTACTTCCATTTTCTACAGTGCCGCATCTTCCTCTGGCCATCACCTTCTACTCTTCATTTTTCCTTCTTCCCTTCAGGTATTTTGGTAGTTTTCCTGTTACCAGATACTTATACTTCCAATTGTATCTCGTCTTCTGAATTCTATTCCATTGTCTTTGTCTTTGTATTTTCACTTCTCTTTTCCTTAGTATTCTACTCCCATCTGGTTAAAACCACATGTTTTCAGGTGATCTTGTCTTTCCCTTATTCTTTCTTGGTTCCCTTTTCCTGCTTTCCTTTCTTTCATGCACTCTTTGACTATTCCTTCCTCTATTTCTCTTTCTATCCTTCTTTCATACTCTACCGCTCTTTTTGCCAATCTAATCTTCAGTTTCTCTCTCCATGATTATGTAGTCTGATGTCCAGACCAAGCGTCCATTTAATATATTTTCTCTGTATTCTCTCTAATTCCGCTTTCTCCGTTCATCCCCATACTTTTGCTCCATAGGCCAGGATTCCCACGACTAGACTGAACGACGTGTGTAGTGTATCATTTAGGAAAATGAATTTGACTTGGAAGCCTCGAGCACGCAATGTACTTCTTCACTCCAAACAATATTTGTGGAAATACTTTCTTGACAAGTCCAAGCCTTTCATAAAGTCGAGCTCGCGGGGATAAAGGTAATTCACTTCAGGCTTAGTGAATTTACACTGTTGTTGTTCATAAAAATATCACATTTCAATCAATTTTGTTTCTTTCAAACACATGTTGTAATGGCTGAAGTATATACCAAATTTTTCATCCCAATTTCGTTTTATCAATCGCTCTTTTCAATCGTTATGTTCCTTCATTGATAAACTGCCACCACCTCCATTCAATTTAATAAAAATAATCCTCGAGACAGATCTGGCAACATTTGTGTTCAACATTTTTTTAATTTAAAAAAAATGCCGCGGTGCGAAACCTGTCGCGTCGAGTCGGTACGACAGGACGTGACACGAAAATGGTAATGCAGCCCATTTTGGAAGGACACTTGCAAAACGCACAATTGCACGTTAGGTCTGTTCATACAGGCCTCGTCCGTGGCCTGGATTTTTACACTCTCGAGCGTAACGGGGAGGAGAGGAAGATCACGATCGGAAAGGAAACCACGTTTGGAAGAGAGATATTACACTTACGCTTCCGCGGTGGCGAACGAGTAAGTAAAAAGTCATCGGGCAGTGAAAATATTATGCCAGGTTGACGCTCACATGCGACGACGAGCAGTCTGCAACCCCCCCCCCCCCCACCCCTCGTAGCTGTCTATGGGCAGACTGTTAAGAAGTCAGGCCGCTGCTGGCAAGAGGATCTCGCCTCTTCGATGGCGGCGACGGTAATGACGGTGTCGGTGAGGCTGGTCTTCGGGTAGACGAAGGGTGCGGCGAACCGTGGCATCATTCACCAGGACTCTGGTTTACCGCCGACGAGCCTGAACGATGCTCCACGTCACCGATGCATTATTGAGCCTGGGAACCCTACAGGTGGCCGGGAGTTCGTGTTGGAACGAGAGAAGGAGAGAGAGAGAGAGAGAGAGAGAGAGATCGCGGGGGCAGGGTCGCGCCTCGACGAAGAGGGAGCTCTCTCGCTGGCTGGCCAAAGGGACGAGGAGGAGGTGGAGAACAACCGGCGGCCACGCCGGAGGAAAGGGGTTGCAAAAGTCAACGGAAGCATTACTTGGGATATTTCAGTCCGACCTCGGGAGTCACGTCCCCTCCGCTTCCTCGTCGAGTTCCTCCTTGCCCTGGAGGAGGGTTTCGCGTACGCGCGATTTTCTTCCAAACTTGTCGTCAAGACCTCACGAGAAATTATTCATCGCTCGAACTGCTCGATAACACTTGATACCTATGGATTAGACGTTGAGAGGATCGAACGACCGTTTAACAATCGTTGGATCTTTCCTTGAGAGAAAAGTATAATCCGCGGCTGTTATAGATGGATTCTATTCATCCTTCGATTCAAATACGTGTAAAGGATAAACTGTCGCGGAATTGACCCTGACATTGAATTTCAAGGTCGAAATCTTTACTTTCTTTTTTTTTTTCCCAAGGAACCACAAGTAAGCCACCTAATAGTTCTTTTGAGAAAAGTTCTTTCTTAATCATTTAACGTTGCGGACGCGTGCGTGCTAACAGCGACTTTACTGCTGGACCAGGTTTCACTAATAATTGATTCGTCATAGTTGCTGGATCAGTGCGTGTCTAAATAATCAAGTGATAAAAAACTGTTAACGTTATTCGATAGTATAAACATTGACGCGACATAGGTATCCACGCGTCCAGAATCATAAAGTCGCTGTTAGGACGCAATGTTGAATGACTGAGAAAGCTTTCTTCCAAAGCATTTTTCGAGAGAACTATTGGGCTGCGACCTATATATTGGATTGCTTGGAAAAGTTTCACCTTCGAGCGTAATACAAAAAAAAAAAAAAAAAAATTGTTGACCTTGAAATCGAAGGTGTAGAAATTACACTAGAAAATTCGTAATTTATTGTTAGCACGTTAGTACGAATTTCGAACAACGTTGGATCAGCTTTCGTACGTAGCTTTTGCCTCGCGATGGAATTCCCCTAACTGCATTTTTATGACAGAGTTTCAGGAAAGGATGGAGGACAACGGCCGTGGCGAAAGTTTGTGCAAAGTTTGCGGCGACAAGGCGTCTGGCAAGCACTACGGGGTGCCGAGTTGCGACGGGTGCCGCGGCTTTTTCAAGCGGTCGATCCGCAGGTATGCAAGGTAATTAATTTCGTAACGAATTAAAATCCACTCTTATCAATTGATCGAGCGCACACACGGTGCGTTAAGGGTGCGTTATTCTAGTGTGAAGTGCGTGCTTTTTTTTAACTTTGTTTGGAAATTTTTTTGCAAAGAAACTATTGTACGTTTTTGCAGTCAAATTGGCAAGGATTATTTGCAGGTATTTCAACGATAATAATAATAATAATATATATAATAGTAATAATAATAATACATATATAATAGTAATAATAATAATATATATAATTTTAAAATTTTTTAAATTTTTTGGAACAAAAGAAAGTTAAAATTAGTGTCACTGCATACTCTCGAACATAGTTAATTTTAAAAAAGGTCATCCCACGGTTGATTCCGGCTATTCTGCTTGTCTAAAATAAAAAAAAACGTGACAGTCTCTTAATTAGTATGGATTTGGCTATAGCTGGAACTGGAACAAAAGGAAAACGTCGGTAATTAAAAAATTGTTGTGTGTTTTCGTCACACTTCGCAGGCCTAAAGAAATATAAAAAAATAAAAATTTCTGGTTGACTCTAGTCATGTACTAAATGCGTACTTGAAATTTTGATTCAATTGGTCAAGTAGATGTTGAGATATCATGGACACCGTTCTGAAAAACATAGTTTCCCCAGAAAAATGCCTTTAAAGTTTAGTATCGCGGTAACAAGACACCCATAACTTTGTTAATTTTAGGAGTTCACATAGTAAGGTTTGAAATTGTATCCTTTAAGAATATGCAAAAAAAAAAAAAAATCGATTTTAAAATTTCACACCAGAATACCTCCTTAATACATTCCTTGTTTTGCTATCACTCGTACGCGTTTGTTTAGCTATTGTTCAACAGAGTCCACGTAACTCTACAGGGTGGGCCTAACTTTTTTTTATCACATATTTCCTCCACAGATCAAAATACACAAAAGATCTAAAATTAATAAACTTGATTTTAACTTAAATAAAATCAATGAAATTAGTTTTTTCTTATACTTTGATGTTTTATTAAAAAGAGAAAAAAAAATAGGGAAGAAACATTTGGTCCACCCTGTATGATCAATTGTCTACAATAACATCCAATGACATTGCGCAGAAACCTCGATTACGTTTGCAAGGAGAACGGTCGCTGTATCGTGGACGTTTCTCGGCGCAATCAGTGCCAGGCATGCCGGTTCACCAAGTGCCTGCAGGTCAACATGAAACGAGATGGTACGCTTCGCTTCAAAGGTCATTACGTTTTCATTCTTCTAAAATCGAGACTTAAGAGCGAAGGTTGTGTTTCGTTGGGTCGTAGATTTAATCGGGTGAATTGCTCCGCAGGTAATCGTTGCACTAAATTGGCCAAAGAGTAAGTCTGTAGAAAAAAAAAAAAATACATCTATTAGGAAAAAAAAAAAAAATGAACGCAATTACTTTTTGGCCAATACCATACGAGTCGCGAGTTCAGTCGTTTCGAAGTGTTACATCGTCGTCTTCTCGATGTTCGTTCCCTCGACGTGCATCGCCGGTAACGAAGAAATCTTCCGGCGAAAATTAGCTCCGCCTTAACGTTCGACGACGCGACGGCTCGTCTGCGCGAGAACTTGCGGATGACAGGGCACCGACAACCTTCCCCGTTTTCGTAAATACACGAGCCAACATCCAGTGTATTGCAATTTTTTTTCTTTCTCGTCGTTCGACAAAGAAACGGAGAAGCACCAAACTTCACGGGGCGAACCGGGAGAGAGAGGCTCGCACCCACATGAAATTCTATATTCGTGCTTGCTCGACGCGAGAATTCGGGAAGTTAAGCAATGGTGTCACGAGCAGCCTGACGTTCACAGGTTTTCCAAACACTTCCAGCCCGACCCCAGCCGGGACAATCCAAACACTCGACTGCGCGGAGATATCAATTATAGTCGGGGGGAGGGCCGTGCTCTCGTCGTCCCTCGTCGGACCGCGAATGAAAAAAAAAAAAAAAGATATACATGCGAAATCGATCGGGTGTGACTGATTGTGAGGCGGAAACATCTGTGAATTGAGGGATGCTGCTCACTCGTCCAATTTTTCGAGATAGTTTCATATTTTTTTTCAAACAGTTGGTACCTTCTCGTTCTACTTGAAAATGCTGTTTAATCCTTTGGCTTACTGTCGTTGAGCATTGAATGTTCTTCACACGCCACGGGGGCGAGTAAGTCGCGAGTAAGACGTGAGAAGCAGTAAAAAGAAGAAGAAAAAAGCGAATCGTGGTGCAAAGTCAGGTTTTTGTGCGAGTCACTCTTTCCAAACAAGTCACACAGTATATACATATTGCTATCGACACTAGGAACTACCGAGGACTAAAGCAGGGGTGGCCAACTAGTGGCGCATTTTATGATTTCTGGTGGCACATGGTGCAAATTATTTAGAGCAAGATACTATTGTTATTATTGTTATTTGTTAGAGTAAGTTGTTTCGTCTTTTTCTAATGTCCTTCTTGTATGTTTACTATTTGCAAACACGTTTTTGTTGTTAAAACAATTTAGCAGAATGGCGCGTCGAAGCTCATTTGAGAAAGAAATTGGCACGTAGGGTACAAAAGTTTGGCCACCCCTCGACTAAAATATAGAATTTTTGTCAGAGTTAAAGTGAAAAATACAAAACAGAATTGGCAAACTTTTATTTAGGTGTTTCATTAAAAAAATATCATTTAGATCTCTAAAAATACATTGTTTTGCATCTGTAATACATCCAACGAAAATTATAAATCAGTCATTTTGACCATCTCTAGGTAGTTCTAGCGTTAAAAGCTTATTATGAAAATTGTTATTACGTTAACGATATAACTTTCTAAATATTACATTCACGAACGTTTATTTCAATGCTCATTATTAACTCCTTGACACATGAATTGAATGAAACTCAACATAACCAAAAAATGACACTTCATTTTAATATTTGCGTAAACATGACAAAGATCGTTTTTACACTCTTGCATGTAATGCTGCAAAATGTCACAGACACGATACTTGCAAACAAAGTTGATAAAAAATGACGAAAGAACAAATTAATGAAATTCAATTCGGCCCGCATGACGTCACTGTATGTAAAGGAGTAAAGTCTTACTCGAGGTGCAAAACAAATTTCCTATTAAGAAAAATATCATGAAAGCAAATCTTTAAGGTGTTAGCAAACAAACCCGAAAAAGGCCGCGTGCACATGAACTGTACACTCGTGACGTAGCAGTCGGTTCAACAAAAATGATCAAGAGGGTTAATACAAATATATAAATATTTAATATGAAAAGACGGTAGCGAAAGGGCTAATATAAAACAAAAAAAAAAAAATATATCTTTGATATACATTTATATATGAAGGTCAAATACCTCGTCTGTGCATCAATCAAATTGAACGGTAAGTAATTAAAATATCGTAGCGATGCGACGATATTTCTCCACAGCGAATAGAGCAAGCTGTAACTTGCTCGTCTCGTCGACGAATGCATAACTGAATGCGAAGTACTAAGAGAGCATGATACTCGCAGCGGTGCAGCACGAGAGAGCTCCACGGAATACGTCGTCCCTGGTCGCGGCGGCGAGAAGAGGCCCCTCGGGACTGTACCCTGCGATCCCGCACGTTTACCACGCGGCGAGCAATCCTTATCATCCTCTTCTGTATCCTGCGCTGTTCCCCTTCAAGCCGACAATGTCGGTTTTCACGCCATCGGTCGGTAAGTGAAATCTAACCTATCTCTGTTTCATCACCCATCGACCACAGACGAGATACATGATTGGACGAGATATATGTATACACATTGTCTGTGATTGGACGTTCAATTTTGTAAAAATCGTAGCAACTTCGAAGTTTCGCTCTGTGCCATCCAGTTTTATCGTAACTACGTGAGTCGTGTTAATATTATTTAATAGTCGTCTAACGTGGCGCGTAAGTCGTGTTAATATTAATTGCAATTGTTGCATATTAATTGCAAATGAATTTTTCTACGAGCAATAATATGAAAGATCTCTTTTCGAAGGGATTCTGACTTTAGAAACCAGCGTAGAAGTATAGTTACGTATATATAGATATATTATATTTATAAAAATTGCAATTTTATCGTCAACTTCAAACAATCGTTTCCCAACATTTTTATACGAGAAAAAAACAAAACAGACTGTCAACTTCGAAGTTCTGCTCACTGTGGATGCGTATTATTAATCATGTTTCGATACATGTTATTACGTGTAAACTGTACGTGTTCTGAGAACAGAGTAATAATTCTCTGCATTTGTTTCTCTTCTATGATTCTAAAAAAGTATTTCCATCTTGAATTTTTAGCAATGTAGATGATAAGTTATTACGTAAATATAATTATAAATATTATATAATTTGTATGCAGCTTTGTCTTTACGATTGTGTCGTATTTTCTAAAAAAAAAAAAAAAAAAAAAAAAAAAAAGAAAACAACTCTAATCCTATATCTCATCATATGATCATATACCTCGTCAGTGATCCTGAGAATCTTTTGCGGAAAGTTTGATCTCGAAAATTGACCAAGATCTTGAATTTCCAGCGCACTTTCTGCCACGCTCGCCGACAGAGCCGCTGACTGTAAACACGGCGAAAGAGGACGAGGTGACGAGCTCCGAGGAAGCTGGACCGATCGAAGCGAGAATCGAACCGAAGGGTAAGAACATCCGCGTTGATTCTTCGATCAAACGATGCACGATCGTCATTCCTGCATCTTTCAGAGGAGTTGACGAGTACTCGGCTGGCACCGGCCATCGCCAACTCTGGTTCCGCGGACTACAACGTGTCCAGTTTCTCTATTTTACCGACGGAGAATATTTACGAATTTGCGGCGAAGCTGCTGTTCTTCGCTGTCAGATGGGCGAGAAGCATCCACTCGTTCTTACAAGTATTCATTTCTTACTATTCGTTTCTGACGCGTTTGGTCGTCAACGATATCGCGTTAACGGAAAGAATGTTTGCTCGTCTGTTTCAAGCTGCCCTACAGGGACCAGACTATTCTACTGGAGGAGTCCTGGAGCGAGCTTTTCGTGCTGACCGCCGCGCAGTGGAATTTCCCGGTCGAAGAGTCCGCCCTGATACCGAACGATTTGCCGCCCGAGAGGAAGGAAACGCTGGTCGAGGAAGTGAGGAAGCTGAGGGAGTTACTGGCAAAGTGTGCCCTCCTCAGGGTCGATCATTCCGAATACGCTTGCTTGAAGGCCATAGTCCTCTTCAAAGGAGGTAAAAACGAAAAATGAATGAAACGTTATTTAGAAACAAAAAATTTCCCAATAAAAGCTTCCAGGTAAAGAAACTTAGAAATGAAAACTTCCAAATGAAAAATTTAGGGACAAAAATTTCCAAACAGAAGCCAAGTAAAAATTCCAAGTAAAAATTTAGAAACGAAAGCTTCCGAATAAAAGATTTTCAAATAGGAGCTTGTAGGTAAAAATTTAAAAAATTTTTGTTATCAAAAAGATGAAAAACTCCGGACGAAAAGATAAACGAAGAAATCGTTGTTCGTTTAGAGTCGCGAGGATTGTGCGAGCCAGGACGAATAGCAGCGTTGCAAGAACAAACGGTGACTGTATTCTGCGAGAGGGAGGCACGAAGGGTTGGACGACTTTTGCTGCTGTTACCACCTGCGCGTGCACTCTGTCGATCAACCTTGCAAGAACTGTTGTTCAAGCCGACGGTAGGGGATGTGAGCGTGGAACGACTGCTGGGCGACATGGTGAGCGCGCTCAGACCGACGTAACGCCAGTCCCACTCGGTCGATACGATGGAATTTTGATCGAGAAGCCGCCAACTTTTGCCAACAACTGCCCCAAATACGAACGACCGCGAACTTTTCGGATCATCGATCCTGCAATCGTGCATTTACATTGTCTTTTGCTGTTCGTTTTCATCACAGACGAGGTATATAAATAAATCAAACGATTAGACGTACAATGTATTTTCTCGCCCTTATCACTTTCATGTCACATCCTGCCGTACCGACTCGGACAGGTTTTGCACCACAGCGCTAGAATTAGTTAGCGATGAGAATTAAAATCAAAAAATATGGACGGATCCGTTTCGAGAATTATTTACAGAATTGAACATAGTGCTACTTCATCAATGAACGATTTAAAACGGAGAGATTGATGAAAATTGGGATGAAAAATATTCATATAACTCGTCTGTGGTTTTCGTGATCGTTCGTCGATCGTTTCCAACACCGGTAAAGAAGAAACCGGAACAACTTCGAACTTTTCTCTCGACGACCCTTCCGACAAGTATTGTAAATTATCTAGTCGAGTTTAACTGCGACTTGTACATGTAAATATGCGCGTTAGAAATAAGCGTTTCGCGATAAGTCGCTCTCTCGTTGTAAAATTTGTTTCTTTATCAACCGAATTTGAACACTGTGCCGCGTTTGTTGATCGAACGATACATTTTTCTGAATTTTCAACGCATGCGGCAACTATAATTCCCGGGTGTTTCACGAAATTACGGAAGGACGTGGAACGGGCAATATCTGTCGCTGTTGAAACTGAAAGGCACGATCAACAGACGGCGAGCGACCGTGATATTTCATCAGCAAAACCCTCTGGAATTTTTGAAACGTTTATTTTTCACATCACAACAATAAAATTCGTTTATACAGAGTATGGGCGTTCGCGAACGGCAAAATAAAAAATAATTCGTGTGGGTGATCATCGGGATGATTGGCGTCAAAGAAAAAANTTTTTTTATTAACTAGAATAATTTATTTTTTTTTTCCATGGTAGAAAAAGGAGAATGTATCTTAACTCGCGGACTGCATTGTATTCATATATATATACACATACAGACATATATATATATATATATAGATACAATTACACACATTCCTCAATTGAATGTTACACATATAAATTCATTATAGATTGATTTCTTATTATTTCCTTATCCCTGTGTGATTTGCGTGTGTGTTTGCATGTAAAAAATATCCAACCCCAAAGAGACAATTTCCATTTTCTTTTGCCAGTTGTTTTCTTCCACTGTCAGAAATACATACTGCGATTGGAAAAAAAGAAAAAAAATATTCGTCCACAATCTATATACTGCATACGTATAATTTGCGGAGTGGAAAGAAATAGCTGCGAGCGTTGCGAATTTCATCAGTTGGTTCTGTCTTTCTCGTCCGTTAGGGCCGAGGGAGTTGGAAGGCAGCGGGATGGAGAGATTTGGGAAGACAAACGAGAGAAATGCAAGATGGAAGGTAAACGTGGAGAAACGTTAAACGATAATTGTGGAAAGTGTCTCGATGAAGAAACAACGGTGGCGTTCAACGACGATTATTCCATGCAATGTCAACATAGAAACGGGGAAAAGGATATCGGACGTGCAGACACGAAAATGAATCTCTCTCCGCTTTATCCCCCCCCCCCCCCGTTTCATTTCTTGAAAGTCATTTTCAAAGACCCACAGGAATCGCTCGAGATCCGACAAATTTTCTGCTTTCTCCTCTCTTAAAACGATTGTTTTTTTTTTTCTTTTCCATCTCTGACATTAATATGCATACTACTCTTCGCTTTTTCTTCCATCTCCTTTTTGCATTTTTGATTCTCGCGAATTTTCTTCGGATTTACGATCGAACTTGAAGAAAAAAAAAAAAGAAAATAGAAAAGAAGAAAGAGAAAACGAACGAAGAAAATCCTTTTGCCTCCTTAAAAAACATACACATCGTGAAGTATGTGTGTGCGTGTGTGTGTCTCGCTTTTCGTTTCCTTCTTCTTTTTTCCTTTTCTTCTTTTCTTGGGGGGCATTTTCTATTTCAGTCGACATTTTTTTTTTTTCGTTTTGTTTCGTTTCTCGTTCAACGCGCCTTACGTTCAAATAGAACTTTTATTTTGAAAGTTACACAGTTAATGAAAAGAAAATTTCCCGACCGAAGTGAAATCATTTCTCGCTGCGTTCGTCGTTCGCGTGTGTATGCATGTGTGTGTGTGTGGATGTTTGCTCTTTTTTTTCTTCAATTCACCACTGTCACTCCCTTTTCTCTTTCTCTCACTCTCTCTCTCTCTCTCTCTTTCTATATATATATATAATATTACTTTATTTATCTCTATTTTTAGTTACGTTTCTTTATCATTTTTATTTGTGAGGAATTGTTCTCGTGTCGAAATCACGATGCATCATCGCTCACGCGCGCGCGCGCGCGCTTCAACGTCCATTTCTCTCTCTTCTCGTTCCCCGTGATTTTCTTAATCAACTAATTAATAATAGAATAGTAACGATAGTGCAATAGGCAGTAATAGTAGCTGTAGCAGTAGTAACAATAATAATGAAAAAAAAAAAAGACGAAATTTTGTTTGAGACGCAAGGGGAGAATTTTTCCCGCCCTTTTCTTCACACCGATCCGCCATATTTTCCCCCCACGAATGAAAAAACAAGATGGCGGCTCGAAAGAAAGAGAAGCGACGTCGTGTGTGTGAAGCTGGCGCGTGAGCGTTACAAAATGAAAAACGACGCGCGTACATCATCATATTCTCCGTCGCGCGTCTCGCCCAATATTTTTCTTCTTTCTTCCTGTACCTGTCCTCCCAACGATTCTCGCGCGAATCGAGTTTCACATGCCCATTATTTACTTCGAAGAAGCATTTCGTTTTTTGTAACTCTCGAAACTCATTCCTCTCTCTCTCTCTCTCTCTCTCTCTCTCCATGCTTCGCGTCTTAATTATAATATTCCTCGCTCGTGCGTTTTCTGCCATTGTCTTCCATGTGTGTCGTAAGTTGTCTGTTGCGTATGTTTTTCGTAGCCGCGACGAGGTGGGAAAAGAAAATCGTCGATTTGCAGTTGATTACATTCGCTTTTGTATATATATCTTCCTCAATAATAAGAAAAAGAGACAAAAAAAAAACAACACATTTCTACTATTTCCATTCTATTTCAACGCTAATATGTAGGACAAAAAACTAACAGATTTCGGTATAATAACAAATCATCGTCCACCGAGCCCGAGACGAGTCACGAGTCAAGAGCCACGAATCAGTTTTGATGCCCATTCTTCGTCCTTTTCCTTTATCCACAGCTCTGGTTTCGGATTTCAGTTTACTTCGTGGATTCGTGTGTCTTTTCTTCCGCAGCTGTTCTCGGGACGCTCTCTCTCTCTCTCGGGACGACTCGACGCGACAAAATATAACAGGGTTGTCGGCTATGGCGACCGTCGTTTCCTCGCTTCTCGCTCCGTCTCTTCGCTCGCTTCGCGACGACGGGCACAACAAGAAGATGAGAGGAAAAAAAACAAGAAAAAAAGAAAACGGAGAAATGTTTCGAAGCTACAAGACCCGTGGTCCCGACCATCAACGCTCTCTCAATATACACGTCACGCCTCTCGTTTCCCCTCTCTCGACGTTCGCTCGATAATAACGATAGCCACGCACTCGCAACAAATCGCCGGCGTCTCTTGTACAGTTCTTAACAGTTACAAAGTGGGGGAATTTGGAACGTCTCCGCTTCGCTTTTGCGAGGACACCCCCGTGGTCCCGGATACCGAACACCCCCTCTGTTTTCGTTTATCGTCCAGGTTTGGCAGTGATGACGCGCGTTGCGCAATTACTCGAATGCCACGTTCCACCCTCGATTCATCGGAGTGGTGTGTGTGTCTTTTTAATTTTTCGAGACTCCTTTCTCTCTCGTTCGTCAAACAGAAAGAAAAAAAAAAGAACTCGTCGAAGAGTCGAAAGCAGCATCCGATTGTGGCGGCACGATACGATCAGGATTCTCTCGATAATGTCTATTATAAATCAATATCTCGGGTTCTTCGTGCTTCAGGTAAAATGAAAACGAGAAAAGGATAGGGGGGGGGGGGGGGGGACGTCGAACGAGAGTGGTCGGGACGGATCGACTCGACGCAGAATCATAATAATAATAATATTAATAATAATAATATCAATCACGCTCTTGGAAAACGAGAGGAAAAGACGGTCGAGAAATCAGGAATTCCAGTTTCTTTCTTTTTTCTTTACTTCACACTATATATATGTACACTGAGAAAAAAAACGGAGAGCCCCCGCCCCCGCGGGGGGCGAGAAGCGACGCGCGAGAGGGGAGGAAAAAATAAAATGGCGCCCCCGGCGCGTTGCTTCGGCTGGCGGGGGGGTGGGGAGGGGGCGACCTCGCTATCGCCTCGACAGAGCTTCGCGAATACAATAATTCTATTTCGCAATCGTTTGTTTATTATTCCTTTCTTTTCCTTTTTAATCGTAGCTGTTTCACGCTCAACTATTTCCTATTGTATGAAAGGGGAGAGGGGGGCTGGGGGGAGTTGGGTGATTTCCCGTAGACGGGATTGGGATATCTCTCTCTCTCTCTCTCTCTCTCTCACTCTCATTCTCATGTTCTCTCGCTGTTGGATTTTTTTTCTCAACTGCATGCGCGATTTTTATTTTTTTCTTTTTTCTTTCTATTATTGTTGTTATTGTTATTATTAACCACCGAGTGTGTACGTACAGTGTTATTTCTCTCTCTCTCTCTATATATATATATATATATGTATATTCTTGTCTTTCCGCTCAATTGTTGCCTTTCCAAAACTCTGCCTGTCCACTCGTGTTTCAATCGAGACGAGCAAACCAAACGGCAAAAACAGATGGAACAAAAAAAAAAAAAAAACGTAAGTGTCGAACTCGGTTGTTATTCGTTCGAACGAATCAGTCGCACGTACAAGGAGAGACTGGGAGTCGGCACTTTTACAACGACTACTAACAAGGTCAATACGTTCCTCTTGTTTTTTCACAAGAGGCAAAAATCTCTGAGAAAGTGAGGTTAGGTTAGGTGACTCCTTGTACGCGTTGACTTTCTTCGACGGTGTAACAGTATTACATATATACGTATATATACATATATTACTCTATGTATCGTCGTGCGGATCACATCATCGTTTTACAAGTGACTTTTGGAAGAAAGAAATCTTCAATTGCATTTCTCTCTTTCTCGACGAGTTCATATATATATATATATGTATAGGTTTGTGTATTAATTGTACATCACAATTTTGTTAATTATACAATTTAAAAAGAAGAAAAAAAAAAGATATATATACATATATATCTCCAGCAATTGAAACACGGCTCGTGTGGTCTATCAAATTCCTCTCTCCTTCATTCTATCGTCGTTTCTCGCTATTCTCCGTTTCCATTGTCTCCGTTCTCCCCTGTCTATAGCTGGCTAGTTCTCTATCTTCCCCTGCGTATTTCACTCTCGTCTATCGTATAATAATATGCGTGTAATCGAGGTACGGTAAAAATATCTGCTTTGTAGATAATCTGAAATTTGCGAGGTAGTGTTGTGTCGGGGCGCGACGTGACGACGTAACGATCCCCTCTCTAGCGTTGCTAGGCATCGACTGCGGGCCGCTCTACAGCGTCGCGTTCCCCCTCCACCCTTGGTAAGGCCCGAGTCACGCGTCCTTCCTCCCTCCACGGTTCCAGAAACGAAGTGCAACGTTGTAGGCAACGTTGACAAGGAAAAAGTCAATAGGAAAATGAAATGAACGGGCGGGATCACGTGCAGGGAAGACTCGCGAGACGTAGTAAATAATAATAATAACATTAAACTGCAAGGGGGCGTGGGGGGTCGACGGTTAACACGATTGCCCTCTAACTCGACGCTGACGGCGAAGGATCGGCCGACGTCGCGGAGCGCCCCTTTCCTTCATTTTTAAAAAATTCACCATGGGTTCTATTGTAAATAACTATTGCACTTGTGATTTGTATATTATCAATGTCACGGCACACGTGTCGACAAAAAAAGAAAAAAAAAAAAGAGTACACACAGCGTGTGTGTGTGTGTGTGTATTATATACTCGTAAGTATTCCGATCCAACTATACACTGTGGTGTGTTTCAACTTTAAAAAAGAAAAAGAAAGTGTGAAAATGTGTGTGAGTGTGTATGTGTGTATATATATATATATCGGAGAAAAAAAAACATCAGAGAAAGACTCTTGTTGCATGGACACTTTTTCCCGTTAGAAAACGTTTTGCGTTAAATCTTACTATTATTATTATTATTATTATTATTTAATAATAACCGTTATTTAATTAATAGGTACGTTTAAATGCCATCCGGTTTCCATTATTATTACTATTATCATTAGTATTATTATTAATATTATTATTATTATTTACGATCCCTATTCCTTTCCATCGCTACTCCTGCAAACTGTTCGTTTCTTAGTTTTATAACCCCTCTTTCACTTTTTCCCACATTTTCTCCCCCCCTCTTCACGGCATTCCCCTCATACACAGCTTAAAAAAAGAAAAAAAACAAAGAAAAAACTGACAAAATATATATGACGTTATGTACGGGTATAGATATATAGAATAATCTCTATATATATGTGTATATATATAATATATATGTATCCGATATATATATATATATATATATATATATATATATATATATAATATAGCTTTTCTATGGTAAATCTGGTTCGATAATAAACTCTTTAAACACTTATTACAGGCAGAGAGAATCGGTCTCTTTTATTGTTTCCTTTCTTCTTCTTCTTCTCTTCCTTTTCTCTCTTTCTCTCTCTCTCTCTCTTGTCCCTTCTATAGTCTTATTTCCATTTCTCCTGTTTCTTTTCCATTCTGTGCTGTCTCTTGTAGCATATAACGTATGTACGATGGCTGTGTGTGTAAGATTTTTGATCAAAGAAAAAAAAAAAAAGAAACAAAAACCGGATGTAACAGCTTTCCCCTTTGTCTGTACTCTCTGCTTTACGCGCACGGCTCTGAATCATCGTTTTTTTCCCCCCAAGATGATTTCGTTTTCGTGGACCTCCCGGCTCCACTTTTTTCCTCGTTTCGGATTTGTTCGGTCGAGAATTTCGTGGTGGGTTCGGCTTCCGCCGATTTCCAACGATACAGGGGGCCAATTCCTCACTAATGTCTCGCTAATTTTAAATTTTAAACCAAACACGCTAGCGGCTGGGCTCTCCCTCCAGAAAAGATGCACACGGGGATACGCAGCTTCTTAGTCGAACTCTATTTTTTCTTCTTCACAGTTCGTCGAACGGAAATTTCGTTGTCCTTCCATTTTTTTTTTTTTTTTTTTTTTTTCATTTTTTTTTTTTTTTTTTTTTTTTTTTGAATGCAATCCTCTTCGAGCTTTAAATTCCAAGAAACGAGACACACGATTTTTTTCTTCTTTCTTTTCCTCCTCTTTTTTAAATTTAGCATCTGGAGGGAAGCACCACCGCTGAAATATATGTTATATTTGTTTCTGCTGCCTTACATGCCTATGTAATGCATCTGTTTTTTTTTACCTCTATGTACTTCGTGTACTCTTAATGATTATCCATAATAGTATGTATTTAGTTAATCTTTAAATATTTACCCACTAAAAACACCATAGATTTCACTCTCCTCTTTCGAAAAATTGATCGACGAAAAATTGTTTCACTTAACACGTTTCCTATGCGTGTACATGCACGTGTGTGTCTGTGTGTGTGTGTATGTGTTTTTGTATGAACGCGTAACACGCGGTATTTACGCGTGTGCCACGGGGGTGAGTCTGAAAGGGGTTCACGATTTTGCAAACAAAAAAGAAAAAAAAAAGAAAAAAACCATCAAAAGATAACAGAATTTATCGATTCTACCAACAGAAAAAAAAAAAAAACAGCAGGTAAAAGAAATTCGGGGAAAAAGAAGCTTAAAAAAGAAAAAAAAAAGAAAAAGAAAAAATTACAGGACGATATGATAATGATATCTATGATTATTATTATGATGATGATGATGATGACGACGACAATAATAATAATAATAATAATATAATAATGATAATAATAATAATAATAACAACAACAACAACAATAATAATAATAATAACAACGACGAGAAAAAGGACACAAATAATACTCGCGAGAAAAGGAAAAAGACTACGCGACTAAAAGGAAAAAAAAAAAAAGGTGAACTTTTCAATCGAAAACCACGAAGGAGAAACACGCGTTGTGTTTCCCTCGGTCGAAGAAACGCGTGCCTGTCGATCCCCCCCACTTCCGTTCCCCACTCTTCGCCATCGCGTACAGAAGCCACGAGTTTATATTTTTTTTCTGCTCCTCCATCTCCTCACTGTCGAAATTTCAAAACAACTCGCGACCTGGTTTTTATCGTTACCGTTCATCATTATTATTACTATCATCATTAACGTTAAGGTTATTATCATGCGCCACACTATTTTCCTTTGTGCAAGTCTCTCTCTCTCTCTCGTCCGTACTCGTCAAATAAAAA